>NC_092876.1:251753034-252053034 GCF_028372415.1 Notamacropus eugenii
GGAAACTGTATACTATAAATATCATTTTTTTTGTTTGTTTTAGATATGTAGTAAACCAAGTAAAGCCAAATCAAGAAACATTTATTAATCACCGAGTATATGCCATGCATTACACTATGTGATAGGGAGAGAAAGAAAAAAACAAAAAGTGTCTCTACCTTCAATGAGCTAATAATTTTAGAGGTAAGACAACAAGCAAATACAATATGCAAACAAGATTTTATATATGTGTAGCATAGATATGCATAATTGCAAATAATCTCAAAGGGAAGGTACTAGCATTAAGTGAGACATTTTACTTTTTGCAGAAGATATGATATTTTATTGGACTTGAAAGAAGACAAGGAAAACAGAAGGCAGAAGTAAGTATGCAAAATAATGTTATAGTTTTCTTTTCAGTACAAATCCAAAGGTGACATGCTGACTATGTAAGTAAATAGATATATGATTTTATTTATGTACACATATATTCATCCATGTATGGGTAGATAGATGGATGATAGATAGATAGATAGATAGATAGATAGATAGATAGATAGATAGATAGATAGATAGATAGATGGATGGATAAAGTAAGGAAAGACAGGGCATGAAGCATTTATCTAAAAGCACCAGGAAGCTTTATTTGTAATGAGGATAAACTAGAGACCATTCCAATAAGATCAAATGTGAAACAAGGATGTCTATTATCATCAATATTATTTAATACTGTGTTAGAAATTCTAGCAATAGCAATAAGAGAAAAAATAAATTGAAGGAATCAGAACATGGAATGAATTGATAAAACTCTCTTTCTGATATGATGATATCTTTGGAAAATCCCAAAAATTAAGCCACAAAGTTAGATGAAATAATTAGAAATTTTAGCTAAGTAGCAGGATGCAAATTAAATCCACATAAATTATCAGTATTCCCATATATCACAAACAAAACTCTACAAGGTTAGACACTTTAAAAATATCTCATTTGAAATAACCCTAGACAGTATAAAATACCCAGGAATTAAATTAAAATCATTTTTGAAAACTTTATACAAATAAAAACAGATTCAAATAATTGTAGAGATCTTAAATTGTTCATATTTTTGGCAAGGTCAGTACAATAAACATGACAATTGTATCCAAACTGAATTAATATATTCAATGCCATCCCAAATAAATTACCAAAAAAATTTATTTTACTGGAATAGAAAAAATAATGAAATTCATTTGGAAACAAAAGTCAAGAATACCTAAGGAAACAATAAAAAATTGTAAAGGAAGAAAGTTTAGCAGTACCCAATCATAAACTGTATTATAAGGCAGTATATCTATCTATCTATCAATACTATCTGGCACTCGCTAAGAAAGGTACATCAAAGGAATAGAGAAACCTACAAATTATGGCCGTCAATAAACAAAATAACCTTTTATTCCACAAGTTTCAAGACATAAGACTGTGGAATAAGAATTCATTATTTGGTAAAAATCATTGGAAAAACCTCAAAGCAGAAACTGGGCATGGACCAATCTCTCCCATCATTTACCACGATAAAGTCAAAATGGGTACATGTCTCAGATATAAAGATAAATTTTACAAGAAAATTAGAATATAGAAGGTAATACTCATCAGAATTATGGACAAGAGAACAATATATAACTAAACAAGAAATACAGAACAAAGTTAGGTGTAAAATGGATAATTTTGATTTCATTAAATTGAAAAATTTTTGTACAAATATAGCAAAAATAACCAAGAATGGAAGGAAAATGAGGAAAAATTGCAGTTTATCAGACAAAAGTCTCATATTATAAATAACTTTGTCAAGTCTATAAGAATGAGCCATTCCCAACTGCTAAATGATCAAAGATATGAAGAGGCAATTTTCCAATGAAAAAAAAATTAGTCATATAAAATGCTCTGCATGCTTTTTGATTACAGAAATGCATATTTAAACAACCTTCAGAGCTCATTTTACACTTATTAGACTGGATAAAATAATAGAAGGGGAAAGTTACAAATGTTGGAGGGGGTATTTAAAAATTGGAACTCCAACTTGATGCTGGTGTGATTGTGAGCTAAGCTAACCATTTTTGGGAACAATTTGGATTATGCCAAAGTGTTATTAAATTCCTTATATCCTTATGACTCACTGACTGAGCAATACCATAACTTCATCTGTTTTCAAAGACAATTAGAGGAAAATGAAAATAACCAATATACTCTTAAATATCTATAGCAGTTCTCTTTGTAGTTCCAAAGAACTGGATATTGCAAGGATGTCCATTAATTGGGGATTGGATTAACAAGCTGTGGTTGATGATTGTGATGGAATACTACTGTACTATAAGAAATAATGTGCTCAGTGATTTTAGAAAAAAAAAGGTAAGGCTTGCACAAAATGATGAAGAGTGAAATGAGCAGAACCAAGTGAATATTGTATACAGTAACAATATTATTTCAAGAACAAATTCAAGCATATAAGATATTTTGAAATACTTATTTTATTCATAAACTGAAAATAATTTTTTTGAGAAGATAATCTAAGAATCCTTATCAGAGGAGAAAAATGTGATGAAACAAAGACCTTAAATATTAAGGGAAGAACCCACAAAAATCTTGCAATAAATATTAAATTCGATTTACAGGACAAAATTCACAATGATCAAATCCATGGGACAATTCAGACAAGCTCCAAGCTCCAAAGCTTCAGAGTAAATGACATGCAGTCTTTTTCAAGTTTCTTGACAGAGAGAATTCACTTAAGAGTGAATAATAAAATTGGAACAGTTAAGCACAGAGAAAATGGGATGCAGGGGAGACAGAACCAAAAAGTGAAGGAAAAGAGCTTTTGTCTAAGATTAACATCTTGCACAACTGAGTTTAATCTTCTAGAAAGATGTTTTCAACAGAATTGATGACTTCTGTTCTCTCCTGTTGAGGGAATCAGAGTTGAGAAACACTTCAAAAACAGAAATTCAATTGACTTTTGAAAAGTAAACTAAATCAGATATGAAACGTACTGGCAATGATTTATTGTTTCCGTGATACAAGGAGGACATACAGCTATTATTTCATCCTCATTTATCTCTATGAATTTTTATGTTCATGAAAAATTCAGTTCGTGTGCTACTCTGATATAAATCTTTCCCAATCAACCCAATTGTTTTCTTTCTTTTCTAATTATGTTGTATTTACAATCAATCAGCAGATATTTATTAAGATCTTATTATTTATCAAGCTCTGTTTTAAGACTTGGAAAAGGGAGGGAGATTCACCTTACAATTAAAAAGCTCATTTTCTAATGAGCAGAAGCCAACATGTAAATGAATATGTAAAGACAAAGTACATATGGTAGGCAACCAAAGTAGGAAGGCACTAGTATTAGGAGTTTGGGTAGGGCAGAAATTGTAGAAGGCTTCCTACAAAATGTGAGCTGAGTTTTGAAGTAAGTTATACAAATCAAGAGTCACAGTAAGATCAAATATGATTTGGAGGTATCCATGTTAAAGGAGGTGAGGGTTGGGAATATGATATTCTGGGAGGCAAAGGAGATAGGATTACAACCAAGAATCACCTACCCAGTAAATCTGCATATAATCCTTTGAGGAAAAAGTAGAAATGTAATAAAATAGAGGACTTTTCAGCATTCCTGATAAAAAGACTAGATTGAAGAGAAAATTTGACATTCAAACAAAAGAGAAAAGAGGTACATAAAAAGATAATCATTGCTGTGATCTCTGTGTGGCTTTTAGAAAGGTGAATTGGGGAAATGTCAGAACAAGCTAGAATCAAGAAATTCAAAGAGAAGAGTTATAGATATTTGGATTGGCTTCCAAGAAAGGGAAACCTCCCATATTTGCCCCATGAAGAGGAGGAAACCATGTGGCCCCACAGGAGGGCAGCAACTGTAGTAACAGAATGGCATGGAATTCCTTGAAAAGATGGGAGCTGCAGGAATTAAAGCTGGCCTCAAGTGAATGGGGTTTTCAGACAATGTCAAATTCCTAGATCAAGGTTCTTGGAGAGCAGAGAAGTTCCTAAACAAATTAAAATTCTTGGACTTTAGACTGCTCTCTGCCTTTGGATTATGGATCTGAGTCAATAAGTTATTAAAGAAAAAAAATAATTTTCCATTTCAGATGAAAGAAAATAAGAATAGTATAAAATTAAATCAACAAAAGTTAATGATGGTTGATTTAGAATGCCATATTTTTGATCATTCATGTTAAAACAAAACATTTTCCAATAAAGCAGCAGAAACCAACAGAACCCAAGCCTCCTCCAATTTTATTTGTACAAATGGATTCCTATATTTTATTAAATACTAGGGGCTAGATTGAAATATAGAATTACTTCATCCATTTGGATGTAACATTGTATACAAGAAACTTAGAAAACACTGTTAATTTAATTTTATGCATAAGATGTTTAACAGTTTGGCAAAGAGCAAAAAGACCTTAGTTGTGTTATCACAGGCCAAAAAGAAAGAATATAACTTGAGTGGAATGTAAGTCAGGGTAACATAAATTTTTTAACTGAATAAGACAAATAAACGAATGACACTTGTACTCTATTCTTCACATCAGGACTAGTCCAACCACAAAACTTTTGAACTGGGGACCCTGACATTCCATTCATAATCCAGTGGTTCTACAACTCCTATCAAGTAAGAATGCTATAAAAGTATAAACTGGTTTCTTTCTCTTAGATTAATAGACAACAGAAAATTGGCTTTATAAGATACTCTTTTCTGTTCTATAGCTTTCATGGAACTTCACAATTCCCCAAAACAAGCAGTTCATGGCAGAAGATGAAAGTGAAAATGTAGACACAAAAGTCTGTGAAAACAGCTCCCATTTTGCTTCCCCTGTATTTCCATTCTATTGACAAAGTTTCTCACTAATCAACTGTTTTCTTAATTTCATTGCTTCATCACATCTGAAAAGATACTGGTCTAAGCCACGCTGGGGGTTTCTCTGGACAGTTTCCATTGTAAGATCCCCTCTTTTTCGATGATGAGGTTCAAGGTTACTATCACTACTACTCTCAGGTGGATTTACTAAAGAATTCTTTTTGTCTATCAGTTGGGTTCCCTTGATCTCTGTAATGCCACCTTTATAGTGCACTGTTCTTGTGTTAATCGAATCATCCAGCACCACTCGCTTTGAAACTGAAGGAACTGGGAAGAAGTTCAACTTATCAGTGTCATGCTGCTTTGATTCTGTGTTTGCTTCTTCTTCCTTGGCACTCCCGCTCCTGTGGAAGCCCATGATCCAGTTGATTAGCTGCTCTGAGTCCATTAGCAGCTTTCTTTGCTTCAACTCTGGCTGGCACTGGGAAGCAGACAGGCTCCCACTCTCCGAGGGCTGGGGCAGTCTGGGTTCATCATCTTCATTAGCGATGGTCAACGACTCCATTCTGGGCTGAAGCGGTGCCACCCAGAGCTGTGGCAGCGAGCGGTCCTCCTAAAAAGATAATCATGAAAGAGTAATCATAAGGGACTCATTCAAGTTAAATTGTTTACATTTCTATGTGGAAAGATGGTTCATTATCCTCCTAAGACTGTTATTATTACTACAGATAGAAGAATTCTACGTAAATAGAGGGCATGAATCTGAGTCCATTATGCTGTGATTATCTCCAGAAAAAAGTCTGAAGGAAGGAGAAAGAGGAATGCATTGTTAGAAATTGGAAGGGAGTGACTGAATACAGAATATTTTCTAGCATGGTAGAGGCACATAAAGAAGAGCTTTCAGAGTCAAGGGAAAAATGAGGGGGGGAAGGGGAGAATGCTTGAACCTCTCTCTGATTTGAATTAGTTAATAGAAGAAAGAACATATGTATGTGTGTGTCCATATTGGTATATGTATGCACACACACACACACAATCAGTTCAGTATGGAAGTCTTTCATACTCAATAGGAAAGTAGGTGGGGAAGGGGATAAGCTAAATGGGGAAGATGAGAAGAGGGAGGCAAACAAATTTGAATGGCACAGATAGAGTTAAAATAAAGATGTATAACAGAAGCTGTTAAGCTTTAGCTGAATCAAAAAAGGGGGGAAGGGTAACAATAATTTCAGAGAAAACAAAAATAAATCTAATTAAAAGAGAGAATCAGGGAAACCACATTTTCCTTAAAAAGGCACTATAGACAGTGAAATATTTTTTTTTAATTTATAGCAAGATTTTTCTGTTAAAAAGTGTTATTTCTCAAATATAAAGATAATTGAGTCAAATTTATAAAAAGAAGAGCTATTCCCCCAAGGATATGATCAGACTTTTTCAGAAGAAAAAATCAAAATAATCTATAGCCATATGAAAAAAATTATCCAAAATAATGAAAGGATGCTAACTTCATTATAATTGTAGAGGACCTGGGACAGGATGTGGATATGGATTAAGTAATTCTTAATTGTAAGAAGAAAACACTTTATATCAACTGAATTTCCTGTAGTTAAAATGTTTTGTTGTTAACCATATTGCAAAGGAATAAATACTGCAAAAACATTACTCTCCACTAAAATGATTGTGATGAAATGCTATTCCTTAAAACAAAACAAGAGGTTTCTGACTTTGACCTCACAGATTAATAGATTCATATCTTTGCTTCATAGGCTTTTTTTGAAGCCTTTATCCAATTCCTCCCATCACATAATTAAAGAATTAGCTACTTCAGGGACTTAATCTTATATATTATATGTAACTATTAGTGTACAGATGACAAGTACAAACAATAATTTACTTAGTCATTTGAGACATGGAATGGCCATACATTCAAAAAAAAAGTAATATCTTACATAATTGCATTGGGCTCATATTTTCCTAATTATAGAAATTTACTACAAAAGGAAAAGAAAAGGATATGACTATAACAACTTCAGAACTGGTCTTGCAGGTCTAAGTCTAAGATCACACAATGACTTAATACATATATTCCAGGATAAATTATCCTTAACTTTTTTTGATTTCAGGTAAGTGTCACATTTGGCAACCAATCACTCAGTAATATTTCCATGTCACAGCCAAACTCAAGATCAGGTTGGAAACATTCCTGTTGAAAATGAAGAAACACATTGGAGAAACGAGGATAACCATACTTTCAGCCATGCCAACAAGATCTTCTCTTCTGTCTTTCCCTCATATACAGACATTCACCTGTCACTGTTCATTATCATACTCCTTCTGAGTAGCTTTTTCCTTGAATGGGGGATTACTGACTTAATAATCTATCAAATAGCTAAATATGAATTCAAAACTCAAATAATACCAGAACACATTACAACAAGATTTTGCCTCAAATAACAAGTTTCACTAATGATAGCTTAGAGCTGGATACAATTGTTATTACTCTCTTGGTGTTGTAATAAACAATAAAGATTTACCAGGACACACACACACACACACACACACACACACACACACAATTTCACTTATTGCCTTTTATTTGTTTTTATTCTTCTGAAGTTTAAAATCATCTTACTGTAAGTATCAATATTTAGAAATCACTTTTATGTTATAAACAAATATGTAAATTCTCAGTAATCCAACTCAATATTTAGGAATTCCATAACTCAATCAAGCTCTTTTCCCATAGGTGATAAGATGTATGACATTGTTTCAAACAATGGTTTCAAGAAACCTGGCAAGTTTACAAATAATGGGATTCTACATTTTCTTGTACTTTACCTACATAGTAATGGTGGATTTCTTCAATGACTAGTTTGCCCTCTGGATCTAGGACCTCAGGACAGTTTTCCTTGATGATTTCTTGGAAGATGTTGTCCAGACTCTTTTTTTGTACTTTTCTTGTACTTTACCTACATAGTAATGGCCTAATTTTCCACAATTTTTCCAGTCCCTACTGGGTCTCATTACTCAGTAACAGACCTAACTGGCAAAATCTTTCCCAGACTATTGGAGCTCCTATTGGGGGTTCTAAGGAAGGCTTGGGTTCACTCCTTATCACTCAAATAAGTTTCTCTTTCTTGTAGGGAAAAAGCAAGACAGTTCTTAAAATCCAAATTGAACATAACCTGTCACACAAATGGGTAGAAGTGGCAGAGCCAAGATGGTGGAGTGAGAGTAGCTACTCCCAAAGCTCTAAGACAAACTCCTTCAGATACCTCTAAAAAGAGAATCTGAACAAATTTTAGAGTGAAAGAATTCAATAGGAGACAGAGTGTGGTATATTTCCAACCCATGACAGACTGGAAGGTCGACAGGAAGGATCTGTTACATGGGACTGGAGGAGAGCATAGTACACAGTGCACACACTATACCAGCTCAGACCCTGCCATAGCAAAGTCATACAGGAACTGCCAGGGGGTCTCAAGCAGCAGCAGCATTACAAAACCTCAAATATATGAGCCTAGGATGGGAGTCCACTGGAACTGAATGAGAGAGACCCACAGAACCCTCGGTAACTGTAGTAGCCTCTCCTGAGGCTATCAGCCCACAGATTAAATGTCTGTAAATCACCTACTTGAACTTCTGGGAGCCAAGATGGTGGGATGATCAGGAAATGCTATCTCTCTCCCTTGCTGAACTTGAAAAACCCAGAAAATATTTCCCCAGTAAAAATCCAGGAACAGTGAAATCAGCCAAAGGGGTAAAGAGTCTCTTCTCATGAGGTTAGGAAAATCTCCAAGGGAGGGGGGGGGGGGGTTCCTTTTTCTGTGGCTGAAGAGGACCAATGCAGTACCAGAAGTGTCCCAGACAGCCCCACCTCAGAAAATGACTGCTTAAAAGGAACAATTGGACAAATGGAAAAAGAGATGAAAAAGTTAACTGAAGAAAGCAATTTGTTAAAAATAAGAATTGGGCAAGTAGAAGTTAATGACTCTATGAGATATCAAAAATCAGACAAACATAATTTAAACAATGAAAAGACAGAAGAAAATGTAAAACATCTCATTAGAAAAACAAGTGATGTGGAAGAGATCCAGCAGAGAAAATCAAAGAATTATTGTTCTATTGGAAAGCCATAATGAAAAAAACAGTCTGGACAACATCTTCCAAGAAATCATCAAGCAAAACTGACCTGAGGTTCTAGATCCAGAGGGCAAACTAGTCATCGAAGGAATCCACCATTAACCCCCTGAAAGGGATCCCAAACTGAAAACACCAAGGAATGTGGTTGCCAAATTTAAGAACTATCAAGTGAAGGAGAAAATACTGCAAGCAGACAGAAACTATTCAAATATCGAGGAACTGCAGTCAGGACCACATAGGACCTTGCAGCTTCTACATTAAAATATCAGGGGGATTGGAATATAACATTCTATAAGGCAGAGGAGCTGGGACTACAACCAAGGATCAATTACCCAGCAAAATTCAGCATAATGTTTCAGATAAGGAGATGGACATTCAATGAAATAAGATATTTCCAGACCTTCGTAATAAAAAGTACAGAGATCAATAGAAAATTGGATGTTCAAACACAAGTCTCAAGAGAGGTATAGAAAGGTAAATGGGGGAAAAACTTGTTATTCAATATGATCAAGCTGTTTACATTCTTATAAAGTAAGATGATAATTGTTAATCCTGAGAATTGTATATGTATTGCGATATATAAAAGACACATACATATATAGAGCGAGTGGGTATGAAGTAAATGATGTGACAACAGAAATGTGAAAAGGGATTGTAATGGGAGATGTGAAAAGAGGAAGGAAAGAAAGGTAAATTACCACCAAAAGAGGCACAAAAAAATATATTAGAGTAGGGGAAAAGAGAGGAGAGAGATGAGCATTGTTTGAGATTTACTCCAATCTGATTTGGCCGAAAGAGGGAACAATAAACTCAGTTAAATATAAAAATTTAACTTGCACTATAGGCGCTAGGAGGGGAAAGAGGAAAGAAAAGGGAGAGTGATTAAAAGGAAGGAGGAAGTGGTAAGGGAAAAGGGTAATAAAAATGAGGGGGCTGATAGAACAGAGGGAAGATAGAGGGAGGCAGTGGTCAAAATAAAACTATAGTGGAGGGGAAGGGAGAAAGGATATTTAAAAGCATAAATAGGGGAAAATAAGATGGTGAGAAAGACACAGATAGTAATCATACCTGTGAATGTGAATGGCATGAATTCTCCCATAAAATGGAGGTCAAGAACACAATAGATTAAAAGCAATAATCCAACAACATGTTGTTTACAAAAAACACATTTAAAACAGGGGCATACACATAGGGCAAAGGTAAAAGATTTGAGCAGAATATATTGTGCTTCAACTGACATAAAAAGGCAGGTATACCAATACTAATATCAGACAAAGCCAAAGCAGAAAGAGATCTAATCAAAAGATATAAGGAAGAAAATCATATCCTCCTACAAGACACCATAGCCAGTGAAGCAATATCACTACTAAACATGTATGCTCCAAGTGGTATAGTATCCAAATTCTTGGAGGAGAAATTAAAGGAGCTACAGGAAGAAATAGAGAGCAAAACTATACCAGTGGGGGACCTCAACATCCCCCTCTATGAGCTTTATTAATCTAACCTCAACATAAAGAAGAGAGAAGTTAAGGAGGTGACTAAAACTTTGGATAAGGTACATATGACAGATCTCTGGGAAAAAATTGAATGGGGAAAGAAAGGAATATACCTTTTTCTCAGAATATACCTTTTTTCTCATGTATATATACATGGCATATATACAAAGTTGACCATATACTAAGGCATAAAACCCTCACAATCCAGTGCAGAAAGGCAGAGAGAGTCAATGCATCCTTCTTAGGACAAAATGTGATAAAAATTATGTGTAATAAAAGGTCATGGAAAGACAAACCAAAAATTAATTGAAAACTAAATAATGTAATCTTAAAGAATGAGTGGGTTAAACAACAAATCATAAAAACAATCAACAACTTCATTCAAGAGAATTACAATAATGAGACAACCTACCAAACTTATGAGATAATGCAAAAGCAGTTCTTAGGGGAAGTTTTATATCTTCGAATGCCTGCATGAATAAAATAGAGAAAGAGGAGATGAATGAATTGAGCATGCATTTGAAAAATTATAAAAAGGACAAATTGAAAATCTCTAAGTAAACACAAAATTGGAAAAGCTGAAAACCAAAGGAGAGATTTAAAACAATTGAAATTATGAAAACTATTGAACTACTAAATAAAACTAAGAGTTGGTTTTATGAAAAAACCAATAAAATTGTTAAAACTTTAGTCAATTTGATTTTAAAAAAAGAAAACCAAATTATGAATACCAAAAATGAAACTGGTGAATTCACCTCCACGAGGAGGAAATTAAAACAGTAATGAAAAATTAGTTTGTCCAATTGTATACCCATAAATTTTAAATTTAATTGAGATGGATGAATATTTAAAAAGTATAAATTCCCCAGATTAATGGAAGAGGAGGTTGAATACTTAAGTAGCCCGATGTCAGAAAAGAAATTGAACAAGCAATCAATGAACTCCTTAAGAAAAAATCTCCAGGGCCAAACGAATTTAAAAGTCAATTCTATCAAACACTTAAGGAACAGTTAATTCCAATACTATATAGATTATTTTAAAAATTTGGTGAAGAAGGAGTCCTACCAAATTCATTTTATGATGGAAATATGGTTCTGACACCTAAACAGAGAAAGAAAATTATAGATCCATTCCTCTAATGAAAATAGATGCAAAAATTTTAAATTAAATTTTAACAAAAACAATAAAGCAACTTATCATGAGAATAATAATTGTGATCAGGTGGGATTTATACCAGGAATGCAAGGCTGATTCAATCTTAGGAAAACTATCAGCATTATTGATCATATGAACAAACTAACACAAACCATATGATTAACTCAATTGATGCAGAAAAAGCCTTTGAAAAAATGTAACAACCATTCCTACTGAAAACACTGGAGAGCATAGGAATACATGGAGCCTTCCATAAAATAACAAGCAGTATCTACCTAAAACCATCAGCAAGCATTATATGTAATGGGGATATGTTGGATGTATTTCCAGTTAGATCAGGGTGAAACTAGGATGTCCATTATCACCACTGTTATTCAATATGGAACTAGAAATGTTACCTTTAGCAATGAGAGAAGAAAAAGAAATTGAAGGAATAAGAATAGGCAAAGAATAAATTAAGGTATCACTCTTTGCAGTTGCTAAGATGATATTCTCAGAGAATCCCAGAGAATCAAGTAAGAAAACTGCCTGAAATAATAAACCACTTTGGCAAAGTTGCAGGTTGCAAAATAAATCCACATAAATCATCTGCATTTTACACATCACTAACAAAGTCCAACAAGAGATAAAAAGAGAAATCCCATTTAGAGCTACGGTAGACACTATAAAATATCTTGGAGTCTACTGGCCAAAATAAACCCAGGGACTATGTGAACAAAGCTACAAAACACTTCTCACACACAAAAAAATCAGATGTAAGTGGAAAAGCATTAGTTACTCATGGGTAGGTCCAGCTAATATAATAAAAATGACAGTCCTACCTAAATTAATTTGCCTATTCAGTGCCATACCAATCAAACTACCAGATAATTATTTTCTAGAGCTAGAAAAAATAATATGAAAATTCATCTGGAAACATAAAATGTCCAGAATATCAAGGGAACTAATGAAAAAACATGCTAGGGATAGTGACCTAACCCTATCAGATCTCAAATTACATAACAAAGAAACAATCATCAAAACCATTTAATACTGGCTGAGAAATAAAGGGGTAGATCAGTGGAATAGGTTAGGTACTCAAGACACAGCTGTCAATGAATATAGCAATTTACTGTTTGATAAACCCAAGTACCCCAGCAGGAAAACTGGATAAAAATGTGGCATAAATGAGGCATAGACCAATGTCTGACACTGTACATAAGAAAAAAGTCCAAATGGATACATGATCTAGGCATAAAGATTGATACTATAAACAAATTATGGGAGCAAGGAATAGTGTATTTGTCAGATTTTTGGAGAATGGAGAAATTTTTGACCAAACAAGTGATAGAAAATATTATGAAATGCAAAATAGATAATTTTGATTACATTAAATTGAAAAGTTTTTTCACAAACCCAATACAATCATGATTAGGAGGGAAGCAGTAAACTGGGACAGAAGTTTTGCAACTAGCATCTGTGATAAAGGCCTCAATTAGTTTTTTTTTTTTAATTTTCATTTATTTATTTATTTATTTTTAATGTTTAACAATCACTGCCATACAATTGAGATTTTATCCCCCCCACCTACCCCCCACTACTCCCCTCCCTCCCCACGACTGCATACAATTCTGTATAGATTCTACATATACTTTCCTATTGAGTATATTTTCACTATAGTCATGCTATGTAGTCAGACTAAAATAAATGAAAGAAATCGTATAACAAATCAGAACATGATACACAAACACATACACATACACAAACATGATCTGCTACAATTTGTGAGTGACTTCCATATTTCTTTCTCTGAGTGTGGAAGGCATTTTGCCTTGAGAACCACCTTTGGGATTTTTTTTTTTTATAACAAGTTTTTGCATTATTACAAAATTCCAAGTCAATCAGAAAAAACTCTCACACACTGTGGTCATTGCTGTGCACAAAGTTCGCCTGGTAGTGCTCCTTTCGCTCAGCATCAGGTCATATAAGTCCTTCCAGGCCTCTCTGAAGTCTTCTTGTTCATCATTTCTTATGGCACAATAGTACTCCATTACATTCATATACCATAATTTATTCAGCCATTCCCCAATTGATGGACATCCCCTTGACTTCCAGTTTTTGGCAACTACATAGAGTGCTGCTATAAATATTTTTGTACATGTGGGACCCTTTCCCATTTTTATGATCTCTTGGGGATATAGTCCTAGTAGCGATATTGCTGGGTCAAAGGGTATGCACATTTTTGTAGCCCTTTGGGCATAGTTCCAAATTGCTCTCCAGAATGGTTGGATGCGCTCGCAGCTCCACCAACAATGAATTAGTGTTCCAACTCTCCCACATCCTCTCCAGCATTTATCATTTTCTTGTTCTGTCATGTTTGCCAATCTTATAGGTGTGATGTGGTACCTCAGAGTTGTTTTGATTTGCATCTCTCTAATCAATAGTGATTTAGAGCATTTTTTCATATGATTATAGATAGCTTTAATTTCTTCCTCTGAAAATTGCCTGTTCATATCCTTTGACCATTTATCAATTGGGGAATGACTTGTATGATTATACATTTGGGTCAGTTCTCTATATATTCTAGAAATGAGGCCTTTATCCCCGAGCTTAGCTGTAAAAATTCTTTCCCAATTTACTACATTCCTCCGGATTTTGGTTGCATTGGGTTTGGTTGTGCAAAAACTTCTCAGTTTAATGTAATCAAAGTTATCCATTTTGCATTTCATAATGCTTTCTATCTCTCCTTTAGTAAAGAATTCTTCCCTTCTCCATAGATCTGATAAATACACTATTCCTTGCTTCTCCAGTTATTCATGGTATCAATCTTTATACCTAAATCATGTACCCATTTGGACTTTATTCTTGTGTACGGTGTCAGGTATGGGTCTATGCCTAATTTCCACCACACTGTTATCCAGTTTTCCCAGCAATTTTTGTTTAACAGTGAGTTCTTATCCCAGAAGCTGGGGTCCTTGGGTTTATCAAACAAAAGGTTGCTATATTCCTTGCCTACTGCATCTTGAGTGCCAAGTCTATTCCACTTGTCTACCTCTCTGTTTCTTAGCCAATACCAAGTGGTTTTGATAATTGCTGCTTTATAGTACAGTTTGAGGTCTGGTAGCGCTAGACCACCTTCCCAAGCATTTCTTTTCATTAGTCCCTTTGATATTCTGGACCTTTTGTTTTTCCAAATGAATTTTGATATTATTTTATCCAGCTCTAGAAAGTAATTGTCTGATAGTTTAATTGGTATGGCACTAAATAAGTATATGAATTTAGGTAGAATTGTCATTTTTATTATATTAGCACGGCCTACCCATGAGCAACTAATGTTTTTCCACTTACTTAAATCTGACTTTATTGGTGCAAATAATGTCTTGTAATTGTGTTCATATAATCCCTGGGTTTGTTTTGGCAGGTAGACTCCTAAGTATTTTATACTGTCTACCCTAGCTTTAAATGGGATTTCTCTTTCTATCTGTTGCTGTTGGACTTTGTTGCTAATATATAGGAACGCAGAAGATTTGTGTGGGTTTATTTTATAACCTGCAACTTTGCCAAAGTTGTTTATTAATTCAAGTAATTTTTACTTGAATCTCTGGGATTCTCTAGGTAAATCATCATATCATCTGCAAAGAGTGATAACTTAGTTTCTTCTTTGGCTATTCTTATTCCTTGAATATCTTTATCTTGTCTAATTGCTAGAGCTAACATTTCTAGTACCATATTGAATAATAGTGGTGATAATGGACATCCTTGTTTCACCCCTGATCATCTTGGGAATGCATCTAGCTTATCCCCATTGCATATAATGCTTGCTGAAGGTTTTAGATGGATACTGCTTATTATTTTATGGAAAGTTCCATTTATTCCTACATTCTCCAGTGTTTTTAGTAGGAATGGGTATTGTATTTTGTCAAAAGCTTTTTCTGCATCTATTGAGATAATCATGTGGTTTTTGTTAGCTTTGTTGTCGATGTGATCGATAATGCTAATAGTTTTCTTAATATTGAACCAGCCCTGTAGTCCTGGTATGAATCCTATGTGATCATAACGTATTAATCTCATGATAAGATGCTGTATTCGTTTTGCTAAAATCTTATTTAAAATTTTTGCATCTATATTCATTAGGGAAATTGGTCTATAATTTTCTTTCTCTGTTTTGTCTCTTCCTGGTTTGGGTATCAAAACCATATTTGTATCATAGAAAGAATTTGGGAGGACTCTTTCTTCCCCAATTTTCAAAAATAGTCTATATAGCATTGGAATTAACTGTTCTTTAAATGTTTGATAGAATTCACTTGTGAATCCATCTGGCCCTGGAAATTTTTTGCTAGGGAGTTCATTGATGGCTTGTTCAATTTCTTTTTCTGAGATGGGGTTGTTTAAGTATTCAACTTCCTCTTCTGTTAATCTGGGCAATTTGTATTTTTTAAAATATTCATCCATCTCGTTTAGATTATCAAATTTGTGGGCATAAAGTTGGGCAAAGTAGTTTCTAATTATTGTTTTAATTTCCTCCTCATTGGAGGTGAGTTCACCCCTTTCATTTTTAATATTAGTAATTTGATTTTCTTCTTTCTTTTTTTAATCAGATTGACCAAAGGTTTATCAATTTTATTAGTTTTTTCATAAAACCAACTATTGGTTTTATTTATTAATTCAATAGTTTTCTTAATTTCAATTTTATTAATCTCTCCTTTAGTTTTCAGTATTTCTAATTTGGTATTTACTTGGGGATTTTCAATTTGTTCTTTTTCTAGCTTTTTCAACTGCAAGCCTAAGTCATTGATCTCCTCTTTCTCTATTTTATTTATGTAAGCATTCAAAGATATAAAACTTCCCCTAATAACTGCTTTTGCAGTATCCCATAAGTTTTGGTATGTTGTCTCACTATTGTCATTCTCTTGAATGAAATTGCTGATTATTTCTATGATTTCTTCTTTAACCAAACCCTTTTTTAGAATTAGATTATTTAGTTTCCAATTGATTTTTGGTTTCTCTTTCCATGGCCTTTATTACATGAAATTTTTAATGCATTATGATCTGAGAAGGATGCATTGATTATCTCTGCCTTTCTGCACTGGATTGTGAGATTTTTATGTCCTAGTACATGGTCAATTTTTGTAAATGTTCCATGTACCGCTGAGAAAAAGGTATATTCCTTTCTATTCCCATTTAATTTTCTCCAAAGATCTATCATATCTACCTTATCCAGAGTTTTATTTACCTCCTTAACCTCTTTCTTGTTTATTTTGAGGTTGGATTTATCGAGTTCAGAGAGGGAGAGGTTGAGGTCCCCCACTAGTATAGTTTTGCTATCAATTTCTTCCTTCAACTCCCCCAATCTCTCCTCTAAGAATCTGGATGCTATACCACTTGGAGCATACATGTTTAGTAATGATATTGCTTCATTGTCTATGGTGCCTTTTAGCAGGATATGGTTTCCATCCTTATCCCTTTTGATTAGATCTATTTCTGCTTTTGCTTTGTCTGAGATTAGGATTGCTACTCCTGCCTTTCCTATATAAACTGAAGCACAATATATTGTGCTCCATCCTTTGACCTTTATCCTATGTGTATCCCCCTGTTTCAAATGTGTTTCTTGTAAGCAGCATATTGTTGGATTATGGCTTTTAATCCATTCTGCTATCCGTCTCCCTTTTATGGGAGAGTTCATTCCATTCACATTCACAGTTATGATTACAATCTGTGTATTTCCCTCCAACCTCTTTCCCACCATTTGTGCTTTTAGCTCTCCCGTCTCCCTTCCCCTCCTCAATAGTATTCACTTTTCTCCCCCTCCTCCTGCAGCCTTCCCCTCCTTCTTTTATCCCCCCTCCCTTTTACTCCCCTTTACTCTTATTGCTTCTTTCCTCCCTTTTAGCCACCCTACCCTTTCTTCCCCCTTCCCCTCCTACTACCTATAGAGCTAGTTAGGATTATCTACTTAAGATTATTGTTCCCTCCTTTGAACAAATCAGATGAGAGTACCTCTCAAACAATGCTCATCTCCCTCCCCTCCTTCCCTCTACTATAGTTTTGTACTTCTTCCTGTGATATAATTTGCCATTTTCTCCTTCCCCCTTTTCACACCTCCTATTACAATCCCTTCTCATACTTAAATCATATTTTTGACATGACATCATTTACTTTGTGCCCGTTCCCTCTACATATATCCCTTTTATCATAATAGCTGCACAGTTCTCAAGAATAACAGGTATCATCTTCCCTTATAGGGAGGTAAACAGTTTGCCCTAATTGAGTAGCAAGTTTTTGTTTTTGTTTTTTTCCCTCTGTTTACCTTTTTATGATTCTCTGGAGACCTGCATTTGAAGATCAAATTATCTATTGAGTTTTGGTGTTTTGGTCAGGAAGCTCTGGAAATCCCTTATTTCGTTGCATGACTTTCTCCTTGCCTAAAATGTTATGCTGAACTTTGCTGGGTATTTGATCCTTGGTTGAAGTCCCAACTCCTTTGCCTTACGGAATATTGGGTTCCAATTCTTTTGATCTTTTAATGTAGAAGCTGCAAGGTCCTGTGTGATCCTGACTGTGTGTCCTTGATATTTGAATTGTTTCTTTCTGGCTGCTTGTAGTATTTTCTCCTTCACTTGATAGCTCTGGAATTTGGCAACTATATTTCTTGGGGTTTTGAGTTTGGGATCCCTTTTGAGAGGGGAACGGTGGATTCTTTCGATGACTATTTTGCCCTCTGAGTCTAGTACTTCTGGACAGTTTTCCTTAATGATTTCCTGGAAGATATTATCCAGACTCTTTTCTTCATCATGGGCTTCTGGCAGGCCAATAATTCTTAAATTTTCTCTCCTGGATCTATTTTCCAGGTTAGTTGTTTTTCCAATTAAATATTTTACATTTTCTTCTATCTTTTCATTCTTTAGATTTTGTTTGACTGATTCTTGTTGCCTCGTTGAGTCATTAGTTTCTACTTGCCCAATTCTAATCTTCATCGTATTGTTTTCTTCAGTTAGCTTTTGCATCTCCTTTTCCATCTGACCAATTTTTCCCTTTAAGGAGCTATTTTCTCCATTTAATTTTTGTACTTCTTTTTCCATTCGACCAATTTTCCCAGTTATGTTTTGGGTTTCCTTTTCCATCTGATCAATTTTCCCAATTAGGTTTTGGGTTTCCTTTTCCGTTTGATTAACTCTTCCTTTTAGGGAATTATTCTCTCCAGTTAATTTTTGAACTTCCTTTTCCATTTGTTCAATTTTCCTTTTCAGAGTGATGTTCTCATCAGTGAATTCTTTTTTTATAATTTTAAAATCATTGGCCAGTTTTTCTTTATATCCTTCTTCAGATGTTCCAGGTAATCTAGTTGTGCTTGCGAGAAATTCATAGTCCCATCTGAGGTTTCAGATGGAAGTACAGTCTCAGCTCTGACCTCTTTGGTGTTTGTGTTTTGGTCCTTATCCCCATAGAAAGATTCCATGGTTTTTTCACTTTTTGTCTGCTTTTTCCAATTCATGATGTTGGCTGAGTGTTGTAGCTTCTGGTTCTTTCAGTCAGAAGGTACAGATCTTTAAGTTGAGCTGATGTGTGTCTAGGCTAAAAGCAGGCTTTTTTTTTTTGTTTCCCAGATCAACCCTGGGGTTAGCTTGTTAGGTGTGTGGGAGGGGTGGTCTGGTCTCAGGAGATCTCCTCAGCTGACCTGAGGCAAAGGCAAGGTCAGGGGATGGTGATCCCAACTTCCCTATTGTCTTCCCTTTTCCCCTGGAGGGCTGGGGCACGCCTAGAAGCTAATGCGTGTTCCCACCTCTCCTGGGGCTTGTCTCCTGGCTCTGAGGCTTGCCTGGGTCTCAGTGCGAATTTTCTCTGCCCTGCGTCCTCTGTCCTTCCAGATTGCCTCTGCCACAGTGGGAAGAATCCCCCTTTGCTATTTTTCTAGCCTCTGGTGTTATGAGACTATTTGCCCCCTTCTGCTGTTCCCGCTGATCCAGGATTTATCTGGGGAAGAATTTTATGGTTCTTTCATGGTCATCAGCGGGGAGGAGAGAGCATTTACTGATCACTCCTCCATACTACCTCCCGGAAGTTCCAGTAGGTGACTTACCGAAGTTTAGTCTTCAGGCTGAAGGTTTCAAGGGCTGCTGTGCTGATATCTGGCGCTCAGCGGCTCTCACCGGCTTGGTTTGGCTTGTCTCCTGCTCCGCTGGTTTCACCCGCCACTCTCGAGATTCTCAGGTCCCTTCCGCCCTGCTGTGCTGACCACGCTGCGCTGTGTGCTGGGGGCTTACCCCCGTGGAACAGATCCTTCCCATGGACCTTCCAGTCCAACCTGGGCTCCGAATCTGTCAAAGTCTGTCACCCACTGGATTCTACACCTTCAAAGTCTGGTCAGATTCTCCTTTCAGAGATATCCAGAGGAGTTTGTCCAGGAGCTTAGGTGAGTTGTTGCTTTCACTCTGCCATCTTGGCTCTGCCCCAATCAGCCCTCAATTCTAAAATATATAGGGAACTGAGTGAAATGTACACAAATACAAGTCATTTCCCAATAGATAAATGGTCAAGGATATGAACAGGCAGTTTTCAAGGGAAGAAATTAAAGCCGTCTATAGTCATATGAAAAAGTGATTACAGAGATGCAAATCAAAACAATGCTGAGGTACCACATTACACCTATCAGAATGGCTAACATGACAAAACAGCAAGATCATAAATGTTGGAGAAGATGTAGGAGACTTAGAACACTAATTCATTGTTGGTGGAGCTGTGAGCTGATCCCACCATTCTGGAGAGTGATTTGGAACTATGCCCAAAGGGTTACAAAAGTGTGTATACCCTTTGACCCAGCAATATTGCCTCTAGGACTGTATCTCAAAGAAATAATAAAACTGGGAAAGTGTCCCACATGTACAAACATATTTAGAGTAGCGCTCTGTGTAGTGACCAAGCACTGGAAATCGAGGGGATGCCCATCAATTGAGGAATGGCTGAACAAATTGTGGTATATGAATGTAATGAAATACTATTGTGCTATAAGGAATGGTGACCAGAAAGACTTCAGAGAGGCCTGAAAGGACCTATATGAACTGATGCTGAGTGAAAGTAGCAGAACCAGGGAGCTTTGTACACAGCAACAACCACAGTGTAACAGGAATTTTTCTAGTGTACTTTGCCCTTCATAGCAATGCAAAGACCTAAAAAATTCCCAATGGATTCTTGAGGCAAAATGCCTTCCATGTCAAGAGAAAAAACTATGCAATTGGATCACAGAATGAAGCAGACCATTTTCTCTTGTGTTATGATTTGTTTTGTCATAGGTTCTCCCATTTCTTTTAATTCTTCTATACAACATGACTAAGGTGAAAATACATTTAATGAGAATGTATGTGTAGAACCTATATAAGATTGCTTGCCTTTTAGGGGAGGGAGAGGAGAAAGTGGGACAGAGAGGGACAAAAAGTCTAGGATATATGGAAATGATTGTAGAAAACTGAAAACAAATAAATTATTTAATTTTTAAAATGGGTAGAAGTTTCATATGATTTACAGCAAAATTTCTAATTAGAGGACACACATAATATTTAAAAAAAGTTATTTTAAATTGATAATCACTTAACTTTAGTTTGAAAGATTCCTCAAGTGTCGAATTAGATATTCCAATCAAACTCATTTTGGGTTATTTTCTCATTCACACAAATCTTTTCTCCTTTTCATGAGCCATTGAAGAATTAATAATATGCAGTTAGTTTCTAAGTGCCAGGTCTATTTTAAATCGTAAAGCTATAGCCTATGTTTTATTCATTTTGAAACTTCAATGACACTCCACCCCTGCCTCTTTATAATCAGTGAGATGACCTTCTCCAACTGTAAAACAATAGATCTTTTGTTCTAAAGATGGGAGATGCTGTTACTTCTAACGGATGTTAACACAAAACATGCAAGAATATTTCAGCATTTATAAAAATATTCAAACCACAATCTAGGGATTCACAGTAGAGAGTTTATACTTTAATTTCAAATCAGTTTCTAATTCATTTATGATGCAAGAATATTATAGGGTCTGTGGGAAAATATTTCTTTACTTCTTACCTGTCTTTTCCTTTACACTCTCTAGACTGGGCATAGTTCAGGAATATAAAGAAAAAGGAACAGTCTTTTTGAAAGCTTAGTGAATTTCCCAGAGCTTACACATTATTGTTCCCAGGAAAATGTTGGTTAACAAGACACCAAGAAATAGTTTTGCCCGTGAGATTATTTTTTTCCTTCTAAGCTCCATTCATTCAATTTCAGACAAACTGAGAGACACACAAGCATAGCCACAGAAAATACACAAATACACCACCAGCTATGAGAATGTGGCCCCAATATTTCATTATTATCAAGATTTTCAGTTACTAGTCTTTTGAAACATTACTTTTCTTTGCCTGATAATAAGCTAAACACACAAGCATGTTGATGTTTTCTGTGTAGTCTTTGCTTAATGTCTTTAGAAGCTCCTCTCTCTCTCTCTCTCTCTCTCTCTCTCTCTCTCTCTCTCTCTCTCTCTCTCTCTCTCACACACACACACACACACAAATACACACACACAAATACACACACACACACACCAAATACACACAGTACAGGAAATTATTAACTGTGAGGAATGCACCTGTGTTTCCAGCATATTCTGTTGTGACACTTCCTTTACTAATCATATCCCAAATAATCTTCATTTCCCTGAGTTTTTTTTTTCTTTTCCTGTCTTTTTAATGTCCATCCATGGAGAATCTCTGATGTCTTCATGTTGATTGTTGGACCAAAATTAGCACAAGCAGCAGAGGCTCTAACTATATTTTGTTGGATCTTAGCCTCAGAGGCTGTACTGAGTGCAACAGCATCTGCAGAGAAAAAGTCAAGTACCAATTCTCCGTGCATGTTCAGTCTTAACCTGTAGCCTTTTCAAGCTAAATCTTTTACCATTAGTGCTGTAGCTGTCCTTGAGGCCATCTCTGTCCTCAGTGAAGGAGTCTGATGATATTTCTGGGGAAAAAAAACCATCACTATCTACATCAAGCTAAAAAAATGGAAACAAGCACATAGCCCTGCTTAACTCTTTTGGTGAATGGGAAAATGTGAATTAACATCAAGAAAAGAACTTTCCCACCAGCCATCACTATACCATCAACACTTAGAATTATAGGTTACTTTAAATAAAAAAAAAATTGAATGCTATAGATAAGTTAGCTCACCTTGTCAGTACACATTCCATGGGGTGTACATATAGTTGATGAGGTAGATAAAAAAATTGCCAAAGCTAGATAAGTGTTTGTGAACCTCCAGATGAAACTGTGGAAGAGAAGAGATATTACATTGCTTATGAAACTGAAGGTCTACAAAGCCATTGTGCTGAACTCATTGTCCTATGCCTGTGAAACCTGGGTAATATATCAGCACCATGTCAGGAAACTAATTTGTTTCCATTTGAAATGTCTTAGAAAGTTTCTGAAGATCATCTGGCACGATAAGGCACTGGACACTGAGATCTTTTCTCAAGATGAATTGCTAAGCATTCAAACTCTACTGCACAGAGCAACATTGTTTGAGTAACAAAAGTATATTTGCCTAAAAGACTATTTTTGCAGACAATTCATACAAGACCGGTGCTCACATGCCGGTCAGAAGAAGCCGTACAAGTACTTTCTCAAGATCTCTCTGAAGAACTTTAGAATCCACTGTGAGACATGGAAGACAACTGGAAAAAGACCATCTTGCATGACATGCCCATATCAAAGAAGGTGCTGTGTTTGATGAACAAAGAGCAAAAGGAACACGAGATATGCAAATTTAGAGACATCTCCCCTGCACGATGTTCATATAGACTATTTGTGTTTAATCAGTGGTAGAACCTTCTGAGCTTGTATTGTTCTGATCACAGACACAATCAGACAGAGTATTCCTTGACCTTGATGTAATGATATTATTTTAGTCCTATTCTAGAGTGAAAGACAACAACCCCTAAACCATCTATCCACCCTCTGACTTGGCTGCCATCAGAAAGGGGGGAGAGAAAGAGAGAGAGAGAGACAGAGAGACAGAGAAAGGAAGGAAGGAAGAAGAAGAAGAAAAAGACTCCCTGATTTCTTTCCCCTATACCATCCTCTTTCTTTCCAAAGGACATTCCCAATCATTTTTGTCTTTTACCTTGAGGTTATTGCATTCTTTGCTCTATGATACAGAAGGAAATTACTGTTTCAAAGTCTCCTCTAACAGCACTGAAAGTCTCATTTTTCCTGGACTAGGAATCTTCCATTATGCATTAGGAACATCTAGCAGCATATAGGATTTCCTTCATGAAAATCTGTTAAGGCACAAGCCAATGTGCATTTTCTGGTTGTCCCTGTATTGATGTGGCATGGACCACCGTTCCTGCCTTAACATGGCAGAAAACTGGGAATACCCCAGAAGATAAGCCACCTCTTCCCCCCACAGAAGAAGATGGCTTAGATTTTTCTTGTAGAGGCCTCTCTCCCCAAAAACATTTCTTTGGTGTCCTGCCAACTATGTCAATATGGTAGATGTGGTAGATCCGTTCTATCTTTATTATGACTGTTGTAGAGTGGTAGACCCTCTGAGGGAATACTGAAATACCAAAGAAAGAGGGGCACTGCATGTTAGCAGGGAAGTAAATAGATTTTATTGGCAGGGAACTTATTCCCAAGGCCCATCCTTTACAGCAACAGGAAATTAGTAGTTACCCATGTCACTCTTAGACTAGGAGAGATATTATATAAAAGCCTAACAAACAAGGCATGGTACAGGGATGGCCCAGTAAAATATGCAAGTTTTCCCATGCGATAGTTAGATCTTCTTTTGCTATTCACATTAAAGGTATTTTACATTTATTGTGGAGCTTTAGATCATGTCCTCAGACTCTGACACCTGCCATACACAATCAGGATAGAACTTTGGGTTCCCAAAAACATCACAGTGGGTATAACCTAGATGAAAAACTAGCAAAGGAGACTAAAGAGGAGAGGCTAGGTAGATAGGAAAAGCAATGTGAGACAGCAGTATCACAAGAACCTAGAAAGAAGTATCAAGGAGAACAGGGTTACTGATAGTACACCTCAAAGAGGCAAAAATGCTGAGGACTCAAAATGAGCTTTTGATTTGGCAAGCAAGAGATTTTTGGCAATGCTGAAGAACTATTGCACTTGAAATGATAAGTTTGGAGGCCAACTGCAGAGAGTTAAGTGTATGAAAAGTATGGAAATGGAGGGAGATATTAAAGATTGTCTTCTCAAGGAGATTAGCCATGAAAAGGAAAATAGAAATGGAATGATAGTAGGAATGGACAGATTGAAGGAGAGTTTTTTGAAGCTGCAGAGACATGATAACATCCATAGGCAGCAGAAAAGCAGTAGTTAAAGAGTGAGGAGTTAATTAGTGATAGAGGGGGGATGATATAAGCAGTGGGCTGCTGGAGAAGACAGGATGGAATGAGCACATTTGTGTAGAGTGAGTTACCTTGGCAGGGAAAAGAGCCATCTCTTCATGTAGGAAATGGATGAGTGAGGAGATGGGAAGAGTAGCATTTTTCTGCTGTTTGAGTGTTGAAAAGGGAACTCTAAGTGAATAGTCTAATTTTCTCTGTGAAATATGACTTATGGTTCTCAACTTCTCAGTTGGGGAAGAACTACAGGAATTTTGAAGAGGAATGAAAAGGTTTGGTAAAGCTCCTTACATGAGGAAGAAAGTGAATTAATTATGGAGGCTTAAAAGAATCTCCTCATTGTAGTGAGGACCCAACTGTGATTACACAACATAAAATTTTAGTGTACTCAGAACACTTTTCAGTAGGTTTATTCAACCTTACTGCTATGAAAGTTAAGCTGCAAAAGTATAAGCAATTTAAGACTAGGGTAATGTTGGTTATAGGATGAGGGGGCAAAGGATGTTAAGGAAAAGGATAATGCATAGTCTAATTTGCTTACCCATGGGTCAAGATGGGGAAACAAAACAGCTGACATTTATATGGGGCTTACATTGTTCCAGACACTGTGCTAAGAACTTTACAATTATTATTACTATTCTCACAACAACCTTGAGAGGTGGGTGCTGTTATTGTCCCCATTTTACAGATAAGGAGATCAAGGTAAAAAGAGGTTAAGTAACTTTCCCAAGGGTCACACAGCTAGTAAGTGTGTGAGGTCACATTTGAACTTAGGTCTTCTTGACTCCAGGGCTGGCACTCTATCCCCTACATACAATACAGAGGAGTGGCCTGAGAAGGAATTGAGAGGTAAAGATTAAGGATCATGGTGAAGATGAAGAAGTGTTAGAGGTTTTAAGGCAGAAGTTGCAGGATGCCGAAATTTACAATCAGATAAAATAATTTAAGAGTCCATGAACACGGAAGTAGAATGCTTCTGGGTGATGTCAAGAGAGGAAGAGGAGGTGAAATAGAGGAGTATGTCATGTGAAATGATTCAAAATCTAACAAATTAGGGTTTGTGAGGGAGTATCAATACCTTTTTTTTTAAACTCCCCTAATGGGCAGAAGATGGAGAGGAGAGAAAGATCAGGAGCTAAGCCCTAAACTCAATGAGGAAAGATGAACGTTGTTCTGGAGATCAGTAGATAACAACTACCAGAATCTTTATTGGGTAATAAATATCGATTAAATAAAGCTCAAAGTAAAAGAGATGGCTGAAAGTCAGTGTTACAGAGAGTCTGGAAGTTGCATTTTGGAGCAAAGATTGGTTCAATTGTGCACACCTTGACCAATTACTTAGGCAGGATGAGTGAATGTGAATCAGGAATAGAAAGCTTGCCAATGATGCTATATCATCAGAAATTACAAGGTGGAAAGAGTTAGAGATTAAATTAAATGTCTAAAGCCAACAAATGCAGTATCTTGTTCCCAGAACTACAAGAAACATGATGTCACTGAATTGAAGAGTACAAGGCATGGAGTAAGGTTGAAAGAGGGAGGGAGATAATTTAGAAAGCTATTCCAGTAGTCCATGTAAAAAGCAATAAAACAATGAGGGCCTAAAGTAGTGTAATGAGTGAGTCAAGGAAAGATACATATGAACTCAAAACCTAAATGACTCATTACTATTCTTTTCTAATTCTCCTATCCATCTGAACCTTCTCTCTTAGTCTCTTTGCTGCTGGATCTTCATTCACATATTATTTGCTCTCTATGGATTTTCCAACAAGCTCTGTGGAGGGCCCTTGTCCCTTCTTCCTCTATGCAATTTCCCTTGGTGATGACAAAACTCTCATATAATTGCATATTATATTTATGAAGATGATAAATATTTTTCTAGCTCTAACCTTTATCCTGAATTTTAGTCTCAGATATCAAACTTTCTATTAGATATATTGAACCGACTGTTCCATAGACTTCACAAACTTCACATGTCAAAAATTGAATGATTATTCCCCACCAGTTCAACCAGCCATTTCCTTTTCCAACTTTCCTGTTAAGGTCAAAGATACCATCATGTTTGTAATAGTCCAGATTAGTAAACTGTCATCTTTCAGTCTTGAATCTCATCCACTTATCTGATTTGTATTCAAATGCTGTTGGTTTTGTCTTCATAATATTTCTTATATACTCCACCTGCTTTCCTCTGCTATTGCCATGGTTTAAGCAGGCCCTAAAAATGGACATTATAGGAGAAAGCAACCAACAAAGAAGAATGGTGACAGGGACCATGGTGGTGGTGATAATTCTTGGTATTGCTGTTGTTATTGTTGTTCATCTTTCATTTTCAAAGAGGAACTCAGAAGAAGTAGACAGTAGAAATAGAGTTCACCAAGTGGTCAAAGTGGGAAAAGAGAAAAGAGTGGTTAGTGTAGGGGAGATATCATGAAAGAGAGCTGAGGTGTTAAAGGATTGGGGGTTACGGTGAGGATAAAGAGTAGGTTTTTATAAGGGAAGACAGAGGGAGAGGTTAAAAATCCAATAAATTATAATTAGATTGGGGATTTCAGAATTCTTGAGCATGGATGTGGTACATTCATGAATGATGACAAGATCAAGTTCAATACTCAACTCACAATTTTTCTCCCCTCCTTAACTTCTCTGTCAATAATATGTAAGTTTAATATACATATTGACTCTCCCTCAGTCACCCTAATCACTCAATTCCTCAACCTAGTCACTTTCTATGATCTAACTCCTCGACCCTCCCCAGTCACACACAAAGATAGTCATATCATCCATCATGTTCTTCTTTTGAGTCCCTCACCCCACTCCACTATATTTCTGATTGCTGTCTGACAAGTTTCAGCCTTGGATGACCCTTACCATCCACCACCTTCACAATGCTGTTGAAAGCAGGTGAAGAAAAGTATGCATTGATTCAGATTAGGTCCATTACAAATTTATGCTATACAAATTCAAATGGGCTATCACTGTTACTAGGCAATCCTGCTATACTTACCTTATCAACTCAGTGTCCCCACTCTCCCACTATCCACAGCAGCTCTTAAAGATCTTTTTATACATCCTGTGGCTTCCTTCTCCTCCATACTCTCAGGTGAGAATGTTGTCTCATTTTTTTAAATTGAAGTTATTTGCCAGGAACTTCCTCTTCTTCTCTTTCTATATCTCATATCACTCAAATGCCTTCTGTCACTATCTTCTTCATCTATGTCTCACATGATGCCATTCCTTTACTTGTTGTCAAGGCTGAACACTATAATTCCTCAAAATATCCTGTCCCATCTTATCTCCTCCAACAGCTCGTCCCCTCTGTCATACTTACTCTATCATTTAATTCAATCTTTCCCTGTTTACTTACAGCTTCATGCCCAAAAATATGTCCATGTTTCCTCTATGTACAAAAAAACTTATCTTTCCATTCCTGGTATCATCCTACATTTCTTCTATTCTTTGTTACTGAACTCCTATAAAAGGTATCTACTGGTGAAATATTAATTGATCATGGATAGACCAAGTCAATGTAATAAAAAAGACAATGTGTCTTAAATTAACTTATTTATTAAGTCACACCAATCAAACTAATAAAGAATTATTTTGTAGAGCTGGAAAAAGTGATAAAATTCATTTGGAAGGTGAAAAGTTCCAGAATACCAAAAGAGTCAATAAAATAAAGTAAAAGAAAAGTGGTGCTAGATATCAAACTAAACTGCAAAGTGTTAATAATCAAGATAACATGGTACTGAATAATAAATGGAGGCTGATGAATGAAATAAAATAGGTACATGATATGCAATGCTAAATGACCACACTAGTCAAGGGTTTGATAAGCTCAAAGTATCCAAGCTACTAGGTCAAAAATTTACTATTCAATAAAAAATTCTGGGATAGTTGGAAAGCGATCTGGCAGAAACTAGGCACAGACCAACATTTAATATCATATTCTATGATTAGATGAAAATGAGTACACAATTGAGACAGAAATGGTGAGAACAAAAGAAAATTAAAGAGACAAAAAAAAATTGCCTGTCATATCTATGGATAAGTTAAGAGTTTATGAGTAAACACAGAGAGAGGATCATGGGAAATTAAATAGAAATTTTGATTATGTGAAATCAAGATTTTGCACTAAGAAAACCAGTGGAGTCAAAATTAGAAGGAAAGTCAAGAACTTAATAAATTTCAGGAAGTTTCTCTGACAAAAGTCTCAACTATATACTGAACTGAGTCAAATTTATAGAAATAAGAGATATACCTCAATTGATAAATGGTAAAATTATACGAAAATTTTTCAGAAGAAAAATAAAAACATTAATAATTATATGAAAAAATGTTCTGAATCACTAATAATTAGACAAATGCAAGTTCAGCAACTTTAATGTACCACATCAAACCTACCAGACTGGCTAAGCTGACAGAAAAAAAAATAACAAATGTTGGAGGAGATGTGAAAAATAGGTAAATTAATGCATTGTTGGTGGAGTTTTGAAGTGGAGAATGATTGTGGAGAACTGAATCATTCTGGAGAACAATCTGAAACTATCCAAAGGACTATTAAACTATGCATACCCTTTGGGCCAACAATATCACTACTAGATGTGTTGCCTAAAGTGTTCAAGGGAAAAAGAAAAAGACATCTTTGTACAAAAATATTTATAGCAGCTCTTTCTTTTGATGGCAAAGAATAGTAAATCAAGGGGGATGACAGTTAATTGGGAAATCATTCGACAAGTTAGGGTATATGACTGTGATGGAATACTATTGTGACCAGGGTAAGGGGAAAGGTGCAAAACAACAACAACAACAACAACAACTGGGAAGTGTGATATGAAGTAATGCAAAGTGAAATGAGCAGAACCAGGATAGCATTGCACGCAGTAGCAGAAGCGGTGCAATGACAATCAACTATGATGTAGCTGCTCTTTTCAGTACACTGATCCATGACAATTCCAAAGCACTCAAAATGAAAAAAAAAAACTATCCACCTCTAGATAGATAACCTATGAATTCAGAATACTGTTAACTCATTTTTTTGCCTTATTTTTCTTGCTTTTGTCAACAAGGCTGACATGGTAACATGTTTTGCATGACTTCACATGTATAAAGGATGTTATGTTGCTTGTTTTCTCAATAGGTAGGAGAGAGACTGGAGGGAAGGAGAGAATTTGGAACTAATTTTTTTAAAAAAAGAAAAGTCATTTTACAGACAAGATCCTTCCACTTTCCTTCCTCTCATTTGCTACTTATTTCTCTACATTCCTTATCATTCCACCAAAACTCTTCTTCACAAAGTTACCGATTATCTTTTAATTGTCAAATCCATTCTTTTCACCTTTGATCTTCATTCTTTCTAACTCCTTTGGAGTCTTTGACACTACTGAGTATAGTTTTATTCTTGTTCTATTCTCTCTAGGTTTTAGAGACATCACTCTCTCCTGGTATCCTTCCTATCATACTGATTCTTTTCAGTTTCCATTGCATAATTTTTATCTGTTATATCGTCTAATCATAGGTATTCCACAGAACTCTGTGCTGGGTCCTCTTCTCCATCTATACTACCTAACTTGGTGATCTCATCAGCTCCTATGTTTTTAATTACTATCTGATGCTGATGATTCTCATATCTACCTATTCTGCCCTAACCTTCCTGCTTACCTCTAATTTAACACTTCCATGTGCTTTTCAGATATCTGGAATGAAAGTATATATCCTAAACTCAACATTTTCCAAATTGAACTTATTATCTTTTGCCTTAAAAACTTCCCTACTCCAAACTTCCCTATTGCCATCAAGGGCAATTCCATCAGCCTAGTCCCTTAGATTTGCAACAAATCTGTCATCCTCAACTGCTCGTTTTTCTCAGTTTCCATATGTAATCTTTTGTCAAGGCATGCCAATTTAACCTCTGAAAACCTCTTAAATATGTTTACCTTCTTTCCTGTGATACTGCCACCATCCTGGTTCAGACCCTTGTCAATTCGTGTTTACATTATTACAATAATATTCTGATTAATCTACCAGCTGAAGTCGTTCCCCACTCCAACTTAGCCTCATTCAGTCACCCAAAATGATTCCCCTAAAGTTCAATTCTGGTTATGTGTTTCCTCTACTCAGCAAATTCCAGTAACTCTGTATCACCTCTACAATAAAATACAAATTCCTCTGTTTGGTTTTCAAAGCCCTTCATAACCTTGCACCCTTCTGCTTTCCAGTCTCTTTCAACCTTACTCCATGCCTTGTACTCTTCAATTCAGTGACATCAGGTTTCTTGTAGTTCTGTGAACAAGATACTACATTTGTTGGCTTTAGACAGTTTCTCTGGTGTCCCCTGTTGTTCACAAAGTTACCAGTTATCTTTTAATTGTCAAATCCATACAAGATTTCCTTTGTTTTCTGCCTGATGACTTCTCTTGTTTCCTTCAAGATTCAACTAAAATTTTATCTTCTACTTGAAGAATTTCTCAACCTTCTCAATCCCAGTGTTCTTTTATTTCTGATTTTTTTCTTGTTTATAACTTGCTCGTATTTATTTGTTTATTTATAGTCTCCACCATTAGGTTGTGACTACCTTTTAAAGCAGGGACTGTCTTTTGCTTCTTTTTGTATCCTAAGCAGTTTGCACAATGCCTGGCACATAGTAGGTGCTTAATAAGTACTTATTGGCTGATTGACTAGAGCAAAATATAAGAATGAATTTTCCTTTAGGCTAGATGTCCTCTGAGATCCCTTCTTAATTTTATTTCTTTAATACTATAGATGAATGACCCTCCAAAATGTAAGGTTTTTTTTCTTTTGACATCTGTGTATGATCTGTACTTAGCCTTTTCACAGCCCAATAATTTTATTATACTTTTGAAGAATTATGTACCAAATGGTTAAATGTGAAATATGTATGCATAAATACACATATTTGTGTATACTTACAGGTTAAAATAAACTTAAGTATTCATTGTCTCCTACCAATTGATTCACAAAATATGCTCCTATATATGCCTTTTGTCCAATTTATAGTTCTCTGACTGCAGGAGAACTAGTTACTTGGTTCCCACAATCTTATGGAAGCCTGGATTGCATGCATCACAGGAAACAAATTTACCAGTGTTTTTTACACATTTCCAAACCCTAGTCAGGATTTTATAAACTCATTATTTTTCAGTGAAATAAACAAATCACAGATGGAAAACAAACAAAATGATCCTGCTCAAGGAGCTCACAAATCCAAGCATAAAACAGCTGCGGATAGGTTCCATTAAATTCTTAAAATACTTTTTCATGATTTGTAAACTGCTAATCATTTTGTTTTGCTGTTGCAATTTGAATAAGCTCCATATTCTCAAGTTAATTATTAATGAAATATATGAGGTGATAAATGCATTGTTACAATCCTGCTGATTATGTTACAGTAATAGTACCATTTTGGATTTTTATATTAATCAATATGGTTACCTGGGCTACACAAAGCTAATTAAATTTTCATTGCACTTCAGTAAAAGTAAGATTAACTATTAATATTTTAACAAAGTGAAATTGCACATAAGAACAAAAGAACACTTAATGATTTATTTATCATTGCTTTCATCTCTTTTCCATGTGAAAAATGTTGTGAGGCTCTCTCCCAATGAATTCTTGATCACAAAAGGAAAAAGTCATAACACTAACTCCCCCATACAAGTTGCAAGCTGTTGTCAAATAAACAAGATAAAAACAAGAGCACCATGTAATAATACAGATGAAAATGTCTCCATTCATTATGATCAAGCAATAGTGACATGCATTCTTTGTTTAGGCTCTCCAAAATTCCAAGGTGTGAAAGAGTACATATTCATAAAGAGCTTCTCCATTTTTCTGGTGACCAACCTACCTAACTCTCATTCCCTGATCCCATTTATGCTCTGTGGAATTGGAAATGAAAGCAGAAGTAATATCAGAATTTTGAGATAGTTCATCAAGTTAGAAAAAATGATCCATCACGATTCATGTTGTCATCTTCTCTGGATTTCTTCAAGTCTCAACTTAAGCTCCACCTTGTACAAAAAGTTTTATCACACCCTCCTTAATGATATTGCCATCTACCTGTTGATTAACTCTAACATATCTTGTATATATGCATAAACTATAAATATTAGTGTCTATGGAGAGGTAGAATGCTGTTTTGAGTCATTTTTTGTAATGAACACCTTTTTGTGACCCCATTTGGGTTTTTCTTTGCAGGAATATTGGAGTGGTTTGCCATTTCCTTCTCCAGCTCATTTTACAGAGGAAGAACTGAGGCAAACAGGGTTAAGTGACTTGCCTAGGATCAGTGTCTGAGGCCAGATTGAAACTCATGAACATGAATCTTTCTGACTCCAGGCCTAGTACTGTATCCACTGCACCACCTGACAGATACATAGACAGACAGACAGACAGACAGAGAACATTTTGTACATAGTGTTAGCATTAGACTGTGATGTTTCCATTTGACTGTGAGCTCCCTCAGAGCAGGAAGTGATTTTTTTTCCTACGTCCAGTTTATAGTACAGTGTCTGCAATATAGTGGGGCCTTGATAAAGGATTATTGATTTGACTTGATTATGTTTCATCAGGAAAAGTTCATTAAAATAAATAGCATAAACATAAAACACAAGTATAACAGAAGGAAAATTGAGTATAGAAAGAAGAAAAGGGGAAAGAGGAGGAAAAATAGGAAGAGAAAAAGGAGGTAGAAGAATAAGAACAGGAAAAATGAGAAGAAAATAGTAAAAGAAGAGAAAGCAAGGAAGAGAGAAAGGGAAGAAGGAAGGAAGGGAGGAAGGAAGGAAGTTATTATAGTAAGAGGATTTTTTTTAACTCCATGTGTGGTCAAAAGAAAGTTGTGAATCACTGAGCCCTGGAAAATTTTGAAAAAAAGTATAGATAGACAATGTCTAAAGTGGAAAAAACATTAGATTTATTTTCCAAAGACTTGAATATGATTCTTAGATCTGTCTTTTACTAACAATATTGGGAAGTAAAGGGTTAGAGGTGGGGTAATACAAAGCATAGGGTAAGCAAGAAAGGTATTACAGAACCAATTTTTTGAAAATGTTTAGTTTGTTATCTAATAAAGAAGATTTGACATACATGGCAATTCTGCCTTAAGAGTACAGTTTTGAAAGATAAATGGTTCATTGTTATATCTCTCAGTAAGAGAGATGAGATTCACTGAAAAAGGTTGAGGTATGGGATTCCAGGCCTAGCCAATGGAAAGTGAAAGTCTCCCACATTGCTCCCACATCTATCCTGGACCTTCATTCTAAAAACAAAGGAGTGTAAGGAAATGTACTGGGTAGGATAAGCCTCAGGTATATATACATATACACATACACACACACACGTATATGTAGACATATGTATGTGTGTATGTATATGTATGTATACATATATGTGTATATGTGTGTATACATATGCACACATGTATGTATTATGTCAGTTAAATGTACGTTTTAGTAGAATGAAGAAACACACTTGGGAATGGGCATCAATTGCACCCACCTAGAGGTATCTAGGAGGCACCTATATGGCTCAATGAATAGAGTGCTGGATCCGGAATCAGGAAGATTTTAATCTGAATCTTGCCTCTGTCACTTACTAGCTATGTGACCTCAGTCAAATCATGTAACTTCTGTTTGCCTTAATCCACAGGAAAAGGAAATGACAAACTTCCAACACTTTTTCCCAGAAAACTCCATTGGCATGCTATGGTCCATGGGGTTACAAGGAGTTATTCATTACTGACCAACAAGAGTTACCTAAATAGCACAGTGGATAGAGCTCAGAGACACCAGAAGTTCTAAGTTCATCTCTAACCTCAGACATTTTCTAGGTGTGTGACACTCATCAAGTCACTTAGTATCTGTTTGTATCAGTTTCCTAAACTGTAAAATCAGCATAGCAATAGCACCTACTCTGCAGGTTGTTGTGAGAAACAAATATTAGTAAAGTACCTAGCATTTATTAAATAAGGGTTTAATAAATGTTTATTTCATCCATCCCTCTCTTGCAGAAGTAAGGTGAAGGAAGGAAAAGAAATGACATTTTCATTGGGTATTTATTCCTTTAGTACTTGAGCAGCCTGAACAAGCAGCCAAGTTTAAAAAATAAAGTCTTAAGTCTTTTTTACTTATTCCTTGTCATTTTTCCAATCTCCCCAGAGGTATTGATTTCTGAGGGGTTATTGCTGATGTTGCCACCGCTGTAGCTATACACCTGTTCTTCATGGCTGAGGGGAAGCACCACATAATCCTCTTTCTTTATTCAACTGAATGGTAAATTGTTTTTTGCAAATACATGTAAAGAGAGTTTTTGACATTCACTTTTAAAAGATTTTGAGTTCCAAATTTTTTTCTTCCTCTTTCCTTCTCCATCCCCCTCCCCAAGAAGGCAGCAATCTGAAATAGATTTTATATATATATGTGTGTGTGTGTGTGTGTATGTATATACACATATATACATATGTACACTCATATTAAACAAATGTTGACATTAGCCATGTTTTGAAAGAACGATCAGAGCAAAAGGGAGAAACCAGGAGAAAATAAATTCAAAAAAATGAAAATAATATTATTTGCTCTACATTCAGACTTCATAGTTGTCTGGAATTGTCTTAGACCATTGTATTGCTGAGAAGAGTTAATTGTATCATAGCTGATAATCACACAATGTCACTGTTGCTATATACAATGTTCTCCAGGTTTTGCTCACTTCATTCAGGATCAGTTCATATAATATTTCCAGGATTTTCTGGAATGGGTCTGCTCAGTATTTCTTTTAAAACAATAAAATTTCATTATTTTCATATACCACAACTTGGTGAGTAGTTCTCCAATTGAAAGACATCCCATGAACTTTCAATTATTTTCCACCACAAAAAGAACTGCTATAAATATTTTTGTTTGTGTGCATTCTATTCCATTTTTATGATCTCTTTGGGATACAAACCTCATGGTATTTGGTGGATCAGAGGGTAGTCACAGATTTATAACCCTTTGGGTATAGTTCCAAATTGCTCTCCAGAATGGTTGGATCAATTCCCAATGCCATCAATTATGCATTAATATCCCAATTTTCCCACATTTTCTCCAACTTTTATCGTTTTCCTTTTGTGTCATGTTAGTCAATCTAACAGGTCTGATGTGATACCTCAGAGTTGTTTTAATTTACATTTTTCTAATCAATGATAATTTAGAGGATTCTTATATGACTATTAATAACCTTAATTTCTTCATCTGAAAATAGCCTTTGACCATGTATCAACTGGGGAATGATGGATATTAGTATAAGTTTGACTCAATTCTCTATATGTTTTAGAAATGAGGCCTTTATCAGAAAACACTGTCTGTAAAAACTATTTCCCAGCTTTCTGCTTCCCTTCTAATCTTGGTTGCATTGGCTTTGGTTTGTGCAATTTTTTTAACATATGTAATCATATGTTAATGTAATCATGTAATTATCCATGTAATCAAAATTATCCATTTTGCATTTCATAATGTCCTCTATTTCCTGTTTACTCATAAATTATTCTCTTCTCCGTGAACTGACAGGTAAACTATGCCTTGTTCGCTTTATTTGCTTATGGTATCACCTTTTATGTCTAAATCATGTACCCATTTTGACACTATCTTGATATACAGTGTAAGAAACTAGATTTATGCCTTTTTCTGCCATAATATGTTCCTTTTTTTGAGTTTCTAACAGTTTATTTCTTGGGTACAAGAGTACAGAGATTTTGCTTTATACATTTCCATACATCTCTTTCATTTCAGCACCATGATGTTTGCTCTGACCTAAAAAGGCTTAGCCTGATTTCATTGGTTGCTTCATCTTTCCTGTACTGTAAGAATGCTAATCTATTCAGGGTGGGAGCTGATCTTAGAAGAGATACCTGAGAACTTCAGTAGGCTAAATTTTGGGTATTTCAAAAGATCTTCCCTTTCCTGGGGTCCAGGTGTGTTGCAGCAGAGAAATTGGTACCCTTCTCTGACAGGTGTCACCATATCCTTAAACTGAGCCAGCTTGCAGACCTCCTCTAGTTGCAGACAGTGGTAAGCCTGATGCTCCCCACACAGTCGATTTTCCACACTGTAGTCGTTCACCTCAGTCAGCCAGTATATAACGGTTTGGGGCTTGCTGTTGATGACATAGTTCAGTTCACTCTTGAATCCCTCAATGATGTTCAGCTGGCTGGCATCCAGGCCAGCTTCCTCCTGAGTCTCCCTAAAAGCTGTCTCTAAGTCACTCTTTCCTGGTCCCACATGACCTTTAGGAGTCCAATGATGTGTTCCGTATGATGTCTGCAACAGGAGAAGCTTACTACCTTTGTTGTCCACTTTGGGAATGCAAGGTCTTAGGAAAATGATAAAGTCATATTCTCTTAAAGACATGGTCCACAGTAAGTAATTCATATGTGGTTATGGGGAAAGGGTAAAACTCCACAGAAACCAGTCTTTGTTAGCCTTGCTTCTATGCCTTTCCTTTTATCAGTGTGGTAACTTGGGACACTCCCTGCCCACTCTGGGCCTCAGTTTTTCACCTCCTAGATTCAATATGACCCTTTTCCCAGCAGCAGTTTTTATCAAATAGTAAGTTCTAATCTCAGAAGCTGGAGTTTTGGGGTTCATCAAAGTAGACTAATATAATCATTGACCAGTGTGTCTTGTGTGCCTCACCTATTACACTTATCCACCATTCTATTTCTTAGCCAGTGCCAAATAATTTGGATGATTGCTGTTTCATAATGTAGTTTTAGATCTGATATGGCTAGATCACCTTCCTTTTCATTTTTTTAATTAAATCCCTTGATATTCTTTACCTTTTGTCATTCCAGATGAATTATGTTATTACTTTTTCTGGCTCTGCAAAACAAATTTTTGGTAGTTTTATTGATATGACACTGAATACATAAATTCATTTAGGTAGAATTGTCATTTTTATTATGTTAGCTCAGTCTAACCATGAGTAATTGATATTTTTGTCCAATTGTTTAGATCTGACTTTGTGTGAAAAAATGTTCTGTAATTGCATTTGTACAGTTACTAGGTTTATCTTGGCAGGTAGATTTCAAAATATTTTACAATCTGTGTGTGTGTGTGTGTGTGTGTGTGTGTGTGTGTGTGTGTGTGTTTGTCCTTCGTTGCTGAAGAAGACCATGCCATCAGAAATAATGGCATGACTTGCACTTGACTTTGTTTTGAGGGAGGGAGGGCTCTGCAAGTCACCAGCCTCACTTCTCCTCTAGAGCCCTCTGAATTCAGTGACCACATATTCATCAGGATGACTGGAGATGGCCCAGGATGAGGCAATTGGAATTAAGTGACTTGTCCAAGGTCACACAGCTAGTAAGTGTCAAGTGTGTGAGGTGAGATTTGAACTCAAGTCCTCCTGACTCCTGTACTGGTGCTCTATCCACTGCACCACTTAGCTGCATTATTTTAAATTGATTTCTCTTTCAAGCTCTCACTTGTGGACTTTGTTGATATTCCATAGAAATGCCAGTGATTTATAGGGGTTTATTGTATATCCTATTACTTTGCTAAAATTGTTCAATATTTCAAGTAGCTTCTTAGTTGATTCCCTATGGTTCTCTAAGTATGACATCTTATCATCTGCAAAGTGTGATTGTTTGCTTTCCTCATTGCCTTATCTAATTCTTTCAATTTTTTTTCTTCTTTTTTTGCAAAAGCTAACACTTCTAAGACAATATTGAGTAATAGTGGTGGTAATGGGCATCCTTTTCCACACCCAATCTTCCTAGGGAAGGTTCTAGCTTCTCCTGAATACATGGATTGCATGCTGATGGTTTTAGATAGATGCAATTTATCATTTTAAAGAAAATTTCATTTATTCCTATGTTCTCTAGAGTTTTTTTTTTAATTTACTAAATAACTTTATTTCCGGTTAACATTGTCTTTTCAATACTTCATAATCTTGCTTTTCTTTTGGATGCTATCAAAGGTTATTTTCCATTTCTAATCTATTTGAGTTACCTTATCCTGAGTTTATGGTATGTGAATTCAGGATGCTACAGAAGCAATTGTTTGACATTTTAGACAAAAGTTTAACATTTGCAGTACATTTTGTCACTGAAGGAAGATATAAAAATGTAATTTATACAGTATCATTAGATTTAGAGCTGGAAGGGCACTAGAGATTATTCAGGTCAACCTGCTTATTTTATACATGAAAAAACTGAGGCACCTATAGTTGAAGTGACTTAACCAAGGTCAAAGTGGTAGCCAATGTCAGAACCAGACTCAAACCCATGTCCCATGACTAGAAACCAAGCCCTCTTTGCCTCCTGATGCATAGGATCAATCAGATGCTTTGCTACTTAAGTCAGATTTCTTTTTTTTAATAAAAAAGGAAATGTATTAGAATACATTAATTACATGAGCCTTTAAGCAAGTTCTTCCATTTAACACAGAAGTAAAATTTTACATCTTTCGTTATTAGAATAGTTACAGGAAACTTACATTAAAAGATATAAACATGGCATATTTGGGGGTAAATCTATACTTTCCTTCAAGCATTTTTTACCAATTTTTAAATTTATTTTCAGTTTTCAACATTCATTTCCACAAGATTTTGAGTTCCAAATTTTCTCCTCATCTCTCCCCTCTCCCACCCCAAAACACCTTGCATTCTAATTATCTCTTCCCCCAATCTACCCTCCTTTCTATCATACCCCTCCCTTCCCTTATCCCAATCTTCTCTCTTTTCTTGTAGGGAAAGATAGATTTTTATACCCCATTATGTATTTCTGATTTTCCAGTTATATGCAAAAACAATTCTCAACATTCGTTCCTAAAACTTTGAGTTCCACCTTCTCTTCTTCCTCCCTCCCCTTCCATCCCCACTGAGAGGGAAAGCAATTCAATATAGGCTTTATATGTGTAGTTTTGCTAAAGACTTAAAAAAATAGCCATGTGAAAGACTACCTATATTTTCCTCCATCCTATCCTGCACCTCCATTTATTCTATACTCTCTTTTGATCTTATCCCTCTCCAAAAGTGTTTACTTCTAATTATTCCCCTTCCTGTAATTTGCCCTCCCTTCTATCATCCCCCTCCCACCCTACTTATCCCTTTCTCTCCTACTTTTCAGTAGTGTAAGATAGATTTTCATAGCAAATTGAGTGTGTATTCTATTCCCTCCTTACTCCAAATATGATGAGAGTAAGTTTCACTTTTTCCATATCACCTACCATTTTCCTCTCCACTGAAAAAGTTTTTTTCTAGCCTTTTTAATGAGAGATAATTTGCCCCATGCCATTTCCATTTGCCCCATTTCCATTTCCCTTCCCAATATATTTCCCTCTCAACCCTTAATTTTATGTATTTAGATATTATCCCTTCTGACTCAACTCACCCTGTGCCCTCTGTCTAGATAGATAGATAGATAGATAGATAGATAGATAGATAGATAGATAGATAGATAGATAGATGTATAATCACTCAAAATATCCAAATACTGAGATAAGTTACAAAAGTTAAAATATTATCTGTCCATGTAGGAATGTAAACAGTTCAGCTTTAGTAAGTCCTTTATGATTTCTCTTTCCTGTTTACTTTTCATGCTTCTCCTGATTCTTGTGTTTGAAAGTCAAATTTTCTATTCAGCTCTGGACTTTTCATCAAGAATGGTTGAAAGTCCTCCACTTCATTGAATTACCGTTTTTTCTCCTGAAGTATTATACTCAGTTTTGTTGAGTAGGTGATTCTTGGCTTTAATCTTAGTTCCTTTAACTTTTAGAATATCATATTCTAAGCCTTTTCATCTGTTAATGTAGAAGCTCCCAGGTGCTGTGTTATCCTTATCGTATTTCCACAATACTCGAATTGTTTCTTTCTGGTTGCTTGCAATAATTTTTCCTTGACCTGGGAACTTTGGAATTTGGCTACAATATTCCTAACAGTTTTTCTTTTTTGAATCTCTTTCAAGAGGTGATCAGTTCATTCTTTCAATATTTATTTTACCCTCTGGTTCCAGAACATCAGAGAAGTTGTCCTAGATAATTTCGTGAAAGATAATGTCTAGGCTCTTTTTTTGATCATGGCTTTCAGAAAGTCCCATAATTTTTAAATTATCTCTCCTGGATCTCTTTTTCAGCTTAGTTGTTTTTCCAATGAGATATTTCACATTGTCTTCTATTTTTTCATTCTTTTGGTTTTGTTTTGTAATTTCTTCATCTCTCATAAAGGCATTAGCTTCCATCTGCTCCATTCTAATTTTTAAAGAACTATTTTCTTCAATGAACTTTTGAAGCTCCCTTTCCATTTGGTTAATTCTGCCCTTTAAAGCATTTTTTCTCCTCATTGGCTTTTTGGACCTCTTTTGTCATTTGAGTTAGTCTGTTTTTGAAGGTATTTTCTTCTTCAGCATTTTTGGGGTCTCCTTTAGCAAGCTTTTGGCCTACTTTTCATGATTTGCTTGTATCACTCTCATTTCTCTTCCCAATTTTTTCTCCACCTCTCTTACTTGATTTTCAAAATCCTTTTTGAGCTCTTCCATGGCCTGAGACCACTGCATATTTATTTTGGATGTTTTGGTTGCAGAGGCCTTGACTTTTAGGTCTTCCTCTGATGGTATGTATTGTTCCTCTTCATCTGAAAGAATGGAAGAAAATCCCTGCTCAACAAGAAAGTAAACTTTTGTCTTATTCTTTTTCCCTTTTGGGGGCATTTTCACAGTCAGTTACTTGATTTTTGAGCTCTTTGTCAAGGGGAGGGTATTCTCTGGGGACCTGTAAGTTCTCACTTCCTCCAAAGTGGCAAAATCAGAGGAGGAGAGTTTATTCCTCTCTGGTCTGTGAGCAGGATTCCCTCTCCAGAGCCTCCACCAGCTCTACTATGCCAGCACTCCTTCTCACTCCAGGGTAGTCACTCAGGGCTGAGATGTAGGTCACCTTCTCATTTCCCCCAGAGGCTTTAGACCAGGACTCCAACAACTGAAGATGACGTGGCCTGGAGCCAGGTTTAGACTGCTGTATTCCCTTCTCACCCAAATGAAAGAACTTTCTCACTGGCCTTTGAAGCTGTCTTTGGTGTTTGTGAGTTGAGGAATCTGGGACCCAAGGCTGCTGCTGGTGGTATGGTGCCTTGAAGCCTCTTCCAGTCCTGTCCTTGTCACAGCATGGCCTGCACTCGGCTGTACTCCATGCCTGTGCTGTGCTGCACTTGCCTCAGTGCCTGTGCCAGGCTGTGCTTCTGTACTGTTTTATTTTTTTAAACTACGAATGGAAATATGTTTTCTCAAAACTTTTTTCTGCATTTTTTTGAGATAGTCATATGATTCTTGTTAGTTCTGTTACTGATCTGACCAATTATGCTGATAGTTTTCAAAATAGTGAACCAATCCTGCATTCCTGGTGTAAATTCACCTGCATAGTGTATTATCCTCATGGTAAATTTCTGTAATCTCTATGCTAATATTTTATCTAAAATTTTTTCACCAATATTTCATAGGAAAATTGGTCTATCATTTGCTTTCTCAATTTTGGGTTTTTCTGGTTTAGATATCAGCACCATATTTATGTTGTAAATGGAATTTCCTTTTCTTCACTTATTTTTTCCAAACAGTTTATGTAATAATGGAATTAATTATTCTTTAAACTGTTTGGTAGAATTCACTTGTAAATCCATCTGGCCTCGAAGATTTTTTTTCTTAGAGAGTTCGTTGATGACTTGTTCAATTTCTTTTTTTAAAAATGGGGTTATCAGGAGTAGCCAAGATGGCAGAGTAGAAAGACACACAGACAATTAGCTCCTACCCCACAGTCCACAAAATACCTGTAAAGAAGAACTCCCAACAAATTCTAGAGCAGCAGAAGCCACAGAACAATGGAGTGGAGGAGATTTCTGTTCCAGAGAGGCCTGAAAAACCTTCAGGAAAGGTCTGTCACATACTGGACATGGAGCAGAGCCCAGCCCTGCCTTGGCTGCATGGCACCGAGAGGAGCAGATCCGAACAGGCTTCAGGGACAGAATCTCCAGCAGCAGCACAGGTCTCCTAACCCACAGGCACCAAAGGTCAGTGAGAGGGTCTTTTTGGCTGGCTGAGAGGGATGTGGGTGTCCCTGTGACTCAGGCCCCCTTGGGAAGCAGCAGGGGAGGCAGCAGCAGACAGGAGCTCCCAAAGCAGGCAGTGGCCTGCACTCATTATTGAAGGTCTCTTCGTAAACCCCTGAAGGGAACTGAGCCCCGTGTGGTGGCCCTGCCCCCACCTGAGCACCTGAACTTAATCTCACACTGAATAGCAGCTCTGTCCCTGCTGAAAGCCCCGAGGCTTGGGAGCAGCATTTGAATCTGAGCCCCCAAGCTCTGCCTGGGAGGAACTGGAGGTGAGGTGAATGTGTAGAGGAAATTCAGAAGTCAAGTAACTGGCTGGGGAAATGCCCAGAAAAGGGCAAAAAAAAAAAAAATAAGACCATAGAAGGTTACTTTCTTGGGGAACAGGTGTCTCCCCCCATCCTTTTGGATGAGGAACAACAAGGCATACTGTCAGAGGAAGTCAAGGGCCCTGCCTCCAAAGGGGACTTAAACTTGGCTCAGGCAATAGAAGACCTTAAAAAACAAGTTAGCAGCTTACTAAAAGAAAACCAAAAAAAAAAAAAAATACTGAGGAAAATAACAGCTTTAAAAAGAGGCTAATTCAATTGGAAAAAGAGGTCCAAAAAGCTAATGAGGAGAAAGAGGTTTTAAAAAGCAGAATTAGTCAAATGGAGGAGAAGGTTCAAAAGCTTACTGAACAAAATAATTCATTGAAAGAGAGAACTGAGTCCAAGGAAATGAATGACTATGAGATAAACCAAGAAGTTACTAAACAAAGCCAAAAATTTGAAAAAATAGAAGATAAGGTGAAAGAACTCATTGGAAAAACAACTGAACTGGAAAATAGATCCAGGAGAAATAATTTAAAAATTATTAGACTGAAAGCCATGATCAGAAATAGAGCCTAGACATTATCTTCCACTAAATTATCAAGGAAAACCGCCCCAATGTTATAGAATCAGAGGGCAAAATGGATATTGAAAGAATTCATCAGTCACCTCCCAAAAGAAACCCAAACAGAGAAACTCCTAGGAATATTGTGGCCAAATTTCAGAGTTTCCAGATCAAGGAGAAAATACTGCAAACAGCTAGAAAGAGATAATTTAAGCACTGTGGAAATACAATCAGGATAACACAGGATCTGGCGGCTTCAACATTAAGTGATTGAAGAGCTTGGAGTGGGATTTTTCAGAAGTTAAAGGAATTGGAATTGAAACCAAGAATCGCTTACCCAGCAAATCTGAATATAATACTTCAAGGGAAAAAATGGTCATTCAGTGATATAGATGACTTTCAGATTTCATGTTGAAGACCAGATCTGTATTTAAAAATTTGACTTCCCAAGACAAGAATCAAGAGAAGCATGAAAAGATTAACAGAAAAGAAAAATCATAAAAAACTCTAAAGCTGAACTGTTTACATTACTACATGGAAAGAAAACATTTTTAACTCTTGAATCTTTTCTCAGTATTTGGGTAGTAGGAAAGATTATACACACACACACATGCACACACACACACACACACACACACACACACACACATAGATAGAGAGTACAGGGTGTGTTATATCAGAAGAGATGATATCCACATACACACACAAAGGAAAAATAAAAAAAATAAAAATTAAGAGGTGAAGGAGAAAAATTCCAGGAAGAGAAAGGGAGTAATGGAATAGGACAGTCTATAACTCATAAAAGAGTTAAGAAATATCTTATTCAATGGAGGAGATAAGGGAGAAGGGGGGGGGGAGGAAAATAAGCCTACTCTCCCCACGTGTGGCTGAAGGAGATAATAACATGCTCACTAAATTTAATATGAAAATTCATACAGGAAAGTAGGAAAGGAGGCAACAAGTGGAGTGAAGGGAATGTTAGAAGGAAGGGCAAATGGGAAAAGGGAGTCACTAGAAATAAATACTTTTAAGAAGGGACAAGGTCAATTGTAGGGGGGAAATAAAGGAGGATAGGGTAGGTCAGAGGGCAATATAATTAGTATTATACAACATGATAACTATGGAAGTCTTTTGCAAAACAACACGTATTTAGTCTGATTTGAATTGCTTCACTTCTCAGTGGGGCTGGCCAGGGGGCGGAGGGAGAGATGTTGGAATTAAAAGTATTAGAAACGAATGTTGAAAATTTTTATTGCATAAAATTGAGAAATAAGAACGACAGGGATAGGTGTATGGAAATTCATCTTTCCCTGCAAGAAAAGAGAGAAGATGGGGATAGGAGAGGGGTGGGGTGTATTGGAGGGGAGGGCACATTGAGGGAAGGAGTAATCAGAATGCAAGACTTTAGCAAGAGGGGGGAGGGAAGTGATGGGGAGAAAAATTGGACATTTTACAAAGTGAGGTAAAAGAAATTAGTATTAAAACAATAGACTGAATAAATCACTGAGAATAAATCAATGACATCTTTAGTTTGGAGAACAGAATTTCAGTCTAAATTTCCAAGAGGAAGGTAACCTCAGGTAAAATTTGGCATTGATGGAAAAGTTAAGGTTTGAATGGTAAATTTGATTTTATGATTGCCATTTAATCAGGAACTAGAACATGTATAGAAAGACATGTAAGCCACGTAAGACTTGCCTCAAAAAATGTTCCTTAGCCAAAGAGAAACTATAATCATATTTGAAACCTGGTTATCGGAACTTGCCATTTTTAGATGCTATGAGACTATTAAGTGACTGTTCTTCTGAGTCTAACTCCAGGTATGGGAAGCAAGAAAGGTGATCTGAGCTTCTAATCCATGATGCCAGTAAGTTGATGAGATGCTGGTATGAACTGCATAGGTGATCTAAAGGAAGGGTGGGAGAGCAGCTGTTCAGCATGGGCTGAGGTGGGATTCTCCTGACTCAGTTTTCCCACTGACACCTGGCAGACTTTAAGCCTGACTGAATGCAAGTGGATAATCTAATCCTGCCTGGAACTGACATGAAGTTGGGGAGATATTGTATCCTTGCAATGTCCTTACCATTGGTGGCCATTTCCTATAGACAAAAGGTATGTAAGCTTAATACCAGATCTATTCAATTATAGATTATGGGAAGGGGAACATCCGAGGGTGTCTAAAACTAAGCTATTCGGCATAGATAGGACTTTAGACCAACAACATTAAGTGAGGGTCCTTTAATTCTTAGAAATACTGTGGAGACAAGTAGGTCAAGAGCTGAAGTTAGCAACATAAATATTATCTGTGTCTCAGTTAGTTAATTTAAAAAAAAAAGGTTTTTTGTGGTCCATATTGTAAATGTTTTTAAAAAAATGTATCACCTAACCAAAAATTTGAATTGCTTTATCTGTTATAAACTGTGTTAAAAATATATTTTTTAAACAACGGGGTTATCTAAGTATTTTATTTCATCTCCTGTTAATCTGGACAATTTATATTTTTGTAAATATTCATTCATTTCACTTAGATTGTTAGGTTTATTGGCATACAGTTGGGCAAAAGAGTTCCTAGTTATCACTTTAATTTCCTCTTAATTGATGGTGAATTCACTCTTTTCTTTTTTGATGCTGGTTTTTTGGTTTTCTTCATTTCATAGATCAAATTAAGCAAAAGTTTATTTATCTTCTTGTTTTTTTCATAAAACTACTGTAGTTTTGTTTATTAACTCAATATTTTTCCTTCTTTTAATTTTATTAATTTCCCCATTGATTTTTCATAATTTCAAATTTGGTATTTAATTGGGGATCTTTAATTTGTTCTTTTCCCAATTTTTTAAATTGTATGCCCAATTCATTTATATCCTCTTTCTCTATTTTATTCTTGTAATAACTTAGAGATATAAAATTTCCAGTAGGAACTCCTTTGGTCATATCTCATAAATTTCCATATGTTGTATCATTATTATTATTCCCTTTGATGTCATTATTGGTTGTTTCTATATTTCTTGTTTGATGCACTAAGTGTTTAGCATTAGATTATTTAGATTCCAATTAGTTTTTAGCTTATCTTTGCATGGCCCTTTATTACACATATTTTTATGAATTATCATCTGAAATGATGTATTTCATATTTCTCCCTTTCTGCATTGGATTGAAAGTATTTTATGCCCAAATACATGGTCAAGTTTTGTGTAGGTGCCATGTACCACAGAGGAAAACATATATGTCTTTCTATCCGAATTCAATTTTCTCCAGAGGTTTATCATATCTAACTTTTCTAAAATTTTCTTCATCTATTAACTTCTTTCTTATTTATTTTGTGGTTAGATTTATCTAGTTCTAAGAGAGGGAGTTTATGATCTTCCATTAGTATAGTTGAGCTGTGTATTTCTTCCATTTACCCTCTCCTTTAAGCATTTGGATGCTATACCACTTGGAGCATATATGTTTAGTATTGATTTAATTTCATTGTTGATCGTACCATTTAGAAAGATGTAGTTTCCTTCCTTTTAATTTATTAGATTTGTTTTTGCTTTTGCTTTGTCTGAGATTGGAATTGCTACCCCTCCTTTTTTTTTTTTTTTTTAACTTCTGCTAAAGTGTAACAGATTCTGCTCCAGGTTTTTAATTTTACTGTGTGTGTATATATCTGCTTCAGTTGTGTTTCTTTAAAACAATGTTATAGGATTCTCATTCTTAATCCACTTTGCTATATATTTCCACTTTATGGGAGAGTTCATCCCATTCATATTCATATTCATGATTACTAACTGCATTTACCTCCATCCTATTCCTTCTGATCCTGCTTATCCTTTTCTCTCTTCTTTTATCATGTCCCTCTTCAACAGTATTTTGCTTCTAACCACTGTATCCCTCAATCTGACCTGCCTTCTATCAGCCCCTCCTCATTATTTTCCCCTTTCCCCTCCTATTTCTGCCTTCCCTTCTATCCACACCTCCATTTTCTTTCCTCTTCTACTTCCGTACGGGGCAATTTAAATATCTATGCTCAATTGCATGTGTATGTCACTGTCTCTTTGAGTTGAATCTGATGAGAGTAAGGATCAAACAATGCTCACCTCTACCCTTTTTTACCTCTACTGCAAAAGGTAGTTTTGCACCTCTTCATGTGTTGTAGTTTATTCTATTCTGTCTCCCACTTTCCTTTTCTTTCTGAAGAACCCTTTCTTTGACCTCTCATTTTTTATATATCATCTTGTCAAAGTCAACTTATACCCACACCATCTTTCTATGAATACTCCCTCAAACTGCCCTAATAGAGATATGGTTCTCCACAGTTATAAGCATTATCGTTCTGCATATAGGATTTAAAGAGTTTTACCTTTTTGACTAATATGTTTTTGTTTTTACTTTGCTGTTTACTTTTTTGTTTTACTTTTCTTGAGTCTTGTATTTGAAAATCGAGTTTTCTGTTCAGTTCTGGTATTTTTATCCGGGAAGTTTGAAAGTCCCTTATTTCATTGAATGTTCATCTTTTCCCCGGAATGATTATGCCCAATTTTGCTGTATAGTTGATTCTTGGTTGTAATACAGGCTTCTTTGCCTTCTGAAATATCATAATCCAAGTCTTCTAATCATTTATTTTAGAACACGCCAGATCCTGTGTCATACTGAAGGTGGTTCCTTGATATTTGAATTCTTTATGGCTTCTTGCAGCATTTTTTGCTTTGCTCTGATCATTCTGGAATATAACTACAATATCCCTTCAACTTTTCATTTTGGGACCTCTTTCAAGATGTGATGATGGATTCTTTCAATGATATTTTACCCTCTGTTTCTAGATTATTAGGCCATTTTTCTGGATAATTTCTTGAAAGATGTTGTCCAGATACTTTTTTTATCATGGCTTTTGGATAGTCCAATAATTCTTAAATTATCTCTACTAGATCTATTTCCCAAGCCAGTTGTTTTTCTAATGAGGTACTTTTACATTTTCTTCTTTTTTCCCTATTATTTTTATTTTGTTTGACTTATTCTTGATGTTTCATGGAGTCATTAGCTTCCTCTTACCTAATTTGAATTTCTAATAAAATATTGTGTTCAGTTAGATTTTGTAGCTCCTTTTCCCTTTGGCCAATTCTACTTTTGAAAGGAGTTACTCTCTCCCATGGATTTTTTTTTTGGCATTAAATCAACTGTATTTTTTAAGGAATTGTTTTCTTCAGTTAATTTTTGTCATTCCTTTTCTAAACTGTTAGGTCTCCTTTGCATGCCTCTCATATCATTTCCCAATTTTTCTTCTGCCTCTCTTATATGATTTTCAAAATCCTATTTGAGTTAACCCATTAATACTTTTTGAGATTGAAACCAATTCATATTTCCCTTTGAGTTTTTGCATGTAGGCTTTTTGCCAATGTTGTCCTCTTCTGAATTTGTGTTTTTATCTTCCCTTTCACTGTTGTAGCTTTTTATGTTCAAGGCTCTTTTTTATTTTCTGGCTTATTGTTTGACCATTTCATGACTTTTAAAATTGAATTCCACTCTTGGAACACAGGGGGCATAGCTTTTTTGCGCTTGGGGCCAGGGGTCTGGTCACCAGCTTCATGTGCACGGGCTTCAGGTACAGTTCCCTTGCTTACTTCAATTTGACAGCCCAGCCAAGTCATGCTTATCATCCCCTGGGTTCCAGGGCTGGTAATTTGCCTTCTATACTTGGACAGAAGGCCTCTTGGCTTGCCTGCTGTGCCACTGTACAGGTAAACCAGTACCAAGGGACTCAGATGGTCAACTGTGCTATGGCTGAGAACCTTCTACTGGCTTACCTGGACACCATCTGCCTGTGGTTGTGCTCTCTTTTGACCCAAGTGAGACAGACCTTTCCTCAAATCTTTCTAAGTTGTCTTAAGTTGAGAAATTGTTTCACTTCATCTTTTTGTAGATTCTGTCACTCAAGAATCTGTTTAGAGGCTCGATTTGATGTTATTTCCAAGGAAAGTGGAAAGAGCTCAGGCAACTTTCTGATTTCTCTGTGCCATCTTGACTCCACCTCTTCCCGTAATTTTCTTCTTTAGGTATTTCCCTTTCTTTCAGCAAAGAGCTCTTTTTAGAAATTTCAATGTAGAGGTGTGGCCAAGATGGTAGAGTAGAGGAACCAACCCAAACATACTTCCCCAACATTCCCCTCAAACTTAAAAAAAAAAAAACTTTAAAATAACTCCTCTAAAAAAATTCTGGAACAGCAGCTCCAACAAAAGGTTGATGTGGAGCATTTTTTTCCAACCTAATACAACTTAGGAAGCCATCAGGAAAAGTCAGCAAAACTGTAATACAGAAAACATAGAGTGCCCTCAGCAGCAGCCCCAGTAGAAGGCCTTGGAGTCAGTTCTGACACTGGCAGCAGCAGCTTTAGGAGTTCTCAGGGGAAAGATGGTAAGGAGATTAGATAACGGGTCAGAAGGAGATTACAGAAGACTTTTTGCTCACACTTAGTGTATAGGACTTTTGAGACTCTTTGGCAGCTCTATTTTCCATCGACAGTTCCAGAGCACAGTTCCAGATAGTTCCTGTCACAAGGGAGCAGGCACCCTGGTCACAACCCCATGGCAGCAAAAAGTACTACAGCATGTGGCTATAGAAGAGAAGAGTGCCTGGTCACAGTTCCAGGACTGAAAGGAATACAAGCATTTCCTGCTGCTGGGGAGCAGAAGTCTTTCTAAGGTAAAGACCAGATAGCAGCCCAGGAGAGGAAAACCACACCTCTTCCTGGATCACACTACCTTGAAAGGATAGAAAATTTGTACATCCTAGGATTACCACTGAAAATAGCATCATAAAAGAGCCTGAAGCTTAGTACAATGCCTCCTTACCTCTAGGTTAACAGAGCTCAATTTTGGATAATTTTGAACATAAAATTTGATATCAGTGAATTGGCTAGAAAAAATGAGCAAATAAAAAAGAAAAGAACTTGGCCATTAAAACCTACTACAGAAACAGAAAAGATGAAGACACACAGACACACACACAGACACATACACACACAAAGGTTCAAAGGACGACACCAGTGTATAAACAACTCCAACCAATGACTAAAAGAAAGGTGATAATTAGATGTAAGTCCATCAAAAATTTCTGGAAGAATTTTTTAAAAAAAGATGAGTGCTAAAGGTAACATCTTGGTAAAGAAAAAAAAAAGACCCAAAATTGCTGATGCAAATATGTAATTGTATGATTAGTAAAACCCAGCTGAATTCACCCAGCATTCCTCTCCAATCTACTTTATTTTTTTAAATTTATTTATTTAAGTTTTAACATTCATTTTCACAAAATTTTGGGTTACAAATTTTCTCCCCCTTTGTCCCCTCCCCCACCCCAAAACACCGAGCATTCTAATTTCCCCTATCACCAATCTGCCCTATCTTCTATCACCCCCCCCCTTCCCTTGTCCCCATCTTCTCTTTTGTTCTATAGGGCCAGATAACTTTCTATACCCCATTACGTGTATTTCTTATTTCCTAGTTGCAAGAATAATACTCAACAGTTGTTCCTAAAACTACCTTGAGTTCCAACTTCTCTTCATCCCTCCCTCCCCACCCATTCCCTTTGGGAAGGCAAGCAATTCAATACAGGCCATATCTGTGTAGTTTTGCAAATGACTTCCATAATAGTCGTGTTGTGTAAGACTAACTATATTTCCCTCCATCCTATCCTGCCCCCCACTGCTTCTATTCTCTCTTTTGATCCTGTCCCTACCCAAGAGTGTTCACTTCAGATTGCTCCCTCTTCCCATTGCCCTCCCTTCCATCATCCCCCCCACCCTGCTTTTCCCCTTCTCCCCCACTTTCCTGTATTGTAAGATAGGTTTTCATACCAAAATGAGTGTGTGTTTTATTCCTTCCTTGAATCAAATGTGATGAGAGTAAACTTCATGTTTTTCTCTCACCTCCCTTCTTTTTCCCCTCCACTAAAAAGTCCTTTGCCTGCTTCTTTTATGAGAGATAATTTGCCCCATTCCATTTCTCCCTTTCTCCTCCCAATATATTTCTCTCTCACTGCTTAGTTTCATTTTTTGAAGATATGATCCCCTCCTATACCATTCACTCTGTGCTCTCTGTCTCTGTGTGAATGTGCATGTGTGTGTGTGTATGTGTGTGTGTATGTGTATGTAATCCCACCAACTACCCAGATACTGAAGAGTTTCAAGAGTTACAAATATTGTCTTCCCATGTGGGAATGTAAACAGTTCAACTTTAGTAAAGTCCCTTATGACTTCTCTTTGTTGTTTACCTTTTCATGCTTCTCTTCATTCTTGTGTTTGAAAGTCAAATTTTCTTTTCAGCTCTGGTCTTTCCATCAAGAATGCTTGAAAGTCCTTGATTTCATTGAAAGACCATTTTTTCCCCTGAAGTATTATACTCAGTTTTGCTGGGTAGGTGATTCTTGGTTTTAGTCCTAGTTCCTTTGACTTCTGGAACATCATATTCCACACCCTTCGATCCCTTAATGTAGAAGCTGCTAGATCTTGTGTTATCCTGATTACATTTCCACAGTACTTGAATTGTTTCTTTCTAGCTGCTTGCAATATTTTCTCCTTGACCAGGGAACTCTGGAATTTGGCCACAGTGTTCCTAGGAGTTTCTCTTTTTGGATCTCATTCAGGCAGTGATCAGTGGATTCCTTGAATACTTATTTTGGCCTCTGGTACTGGAATATCAGGGCAGTTTTCCTTGATAATTTCATGAAGGATGACATCTAGGCTCTTTTTTTGATCATGGTTTTCAGGTAGTCCCATAATTTTTAAATTGTTTTTCCTGTATCTATTTTCCAGGTCAGTTGTTTTTCCAATGAGATATTTCACATTATCTTCCATTTTTTCATTCTTTTGGTTTTGTTTTGTGATTTCTTGGTTTCTCATAAAGTCATTAGCCTCCATCTGTTCCGTTCTAATTTAGAAAGAACTATTTTCTTCAGTGAGGTTTTGAACCTCCTTTTCCATTTGGCTAATTCTGCTTTTTAAAGCATTCTTCTCCTCATTGGCTTTTTGAACCCCTTTTGCCAACTGAGTTAGCCTATTTTTCAAGGTGCTAGTTTTTTCAGCATTTTTTGGAGTCTCCTTTAACAAGATGTTGACCTGCTTTTCATGCTTTTCTTTCATCTCTCTCATTTCTCTTCCCAGTTTTTCCTCCACCTCTCTAACTTGATTTTCAAAATCCTTTTTGAGCTCTTCCATGGCCTGAGCCCATGGAATATTTATTTTGGATGTGTGGGATATAGAAGCCTTGACTTCTGTCTCTTTCTCTGATGGTAAGCATTGTTCTTCCTCATCAAAAAGGAAGGGAAGAGATACCTGTTCACCAAGAAAATAACCTTCTATGGTCTTATTTTTTTTTTCCCTTTTCTGGGCATTTTCCCAGCCAGTGACTTGACTTCTTAGCATCCTCTCCACACCCACCTTGCCTCCAGATCTGCCCAGGTAGTGCTTGGGGTTTGAGATTCAAATGCTGCTTCCCAGCCTCAGGGCTTTCAGCAGGGGTGGGGCTGCTATTCAGTGTGAGGTTAAGTTCAGGTGCTCAGGTGGAGGCAGGGCTGCCACACGGGGCCCAGTTCCCTCAGGGAGTTTATGCAGAGACCTTCAACAATAGATCTGGGCTCCTGCCTGCTTTGGGAGCCCTTGTCTGCTGCTGCCTCTGCTGCTGCCTCCCGAGCGGGCCTGAGTTATGGGGACACCCTGCTCCCCTGTTGGCCAGCCAAAAAGACTCTCCCACTGACCTGTGGGTGGAGGGACCTGCATGGCTGCTGGAGATTCTGTCCCGGAAGCCTGCTCGGATCTGTTCCTCTCGGTGCCGCGCAGTCAAGGCAGGGCTGGGCTTTGTTCTAGGTCCCATGAGCAACATTCCTTTTGTGTCGGTTTTTCAGGGCTCTCTGGAACAGAAATCTGCTCCACTCTGTTGTTCTGTGGCTTCTGCCGCTCCTGAACTTGCCGGGAGCCCCTCCCCACAGGTATTTTATGGGCTGTGGGTTCAGAGCTAGCATATGTGTGTCTTTCTACTCTGCCCTCCAATCTACTTTAAAATAAATTTACGAATCAAATTTTAGAGTGGTCGAACCAAAAAATACCAGAGAAAGTTATTTTTTCTAGCATAAGACAATTTACAATGTCTGTGGAGAGAGCTGTAACAACAGGATATGTGTGGGACAAGAGTATGTGAGGAGCATCAGTAGTGGACCTTGGAAACATTTGTAATAATAAGAGCTGCATTAGCAGTTTTATTAGTTCTCAGCCCAGACAGAGTGAGAAGGTGAAACAAGTGTTTAGAAAGACATTACAGGGAACTTTTTTTTGGTATTTATTGGCAACTCTATTGCCCATAAGTAGCTCTGGACAGAGAGGAGTACTTGTAATCAGTCACAAGGGAAGAAGTGTCCTGGTTGCAGTTCCAGTGCCAAGAGGATGGTTAATGCTTACAGCTGCAGGGAATCAGGGATGTTTCTGGGTCAAAGCTAGAGGACAGACTAGGAAAGCAGTGACCATATATTTCCCAGGATACCACCACCTTAGAAAACCCCAACAGTAGAAAACTGCCAGAGCTAACTCTGAAAATAGCAGGACAATAAAGCCTGAAACTTGTCACAATGCCTCACCATTCCAAAGTTAGTAACATTGAGCTTCAACATAAAGTTCAAAGTCAAGAAATTGACTAGGAAAATGAGCAAGCAAAAAAAAAAAAAAAAAAAGACCATAAAAGGAACCATGATGGCAGGAATGGCCATGGCATTAACATTCTGGAAAACAATTTGGAATTAGACATAAGAAGCTATAAAACTCTGGATACCTTTTGACACAACAATAACATTTCTAGGTCTGTGCCTCATGAGATAAAAGAAAGGAAAAGGATCTATATGTATAAAAATATTTAGAATTATCTTTTTGTGGGGATGAAGAATTATAGTTTCAAGGGACACTCACCAATTGGGAAATGACTAAATCAGTTGTAGCATATGATGGGGATGGAATGTTATTCTGTTATAAGAGTGATAAGGCAGGTGATTTCACACACAAAACAACAGAGTAAACCATATAAAGTAATGCAAAATTAATTAAGAAGAAGTGAAAGATCAATGTGCACAGTAGCAACAATGTCATCATAATGATCAACTATGAAAGACTTGGCTTCTCCAATCAGTTCAATGATCCAAACCCAATTCAAAGAAGTAATGATGAAAAAAAGAGAGAATTAATGAACTCTGAGTAGAAATTGATGTAAAATTTTCTCACTTAATCTTTTCTTTTAAAAATATGTCTAATATGGAAATAAATTTTGTGTGTCTTCATATATATAATTGATATTGCATTGCTTACCTTCTCAATGGGTGAGAAAGGTTGGCAAGAAGGGAGAAAATTTGAAACTCAAAATTTAAAAATAAAAGAATGTTTATAGATAACCATTAAATTAAAATGTTGAAAAAAAGAAATAGAAAGAATCAAAAGAATTGAGTGTTGAAAGAGATCTCAAAATAAAATCTTCAAGAATATCATAGCCAAATTTCAGAGCTAAAACACTTTTCAGACCTACTGAAACCAACAAATGCTGGAAGGCATGAAGGAAAATATATACACTAATGAACTGCTGGTGATACTATTAATTGGTCAGGACAACATTGATACATAAATACGTATTACATGATTATACAAATATATATAAATATAATATATATATATATAATGGCTATCATATTACTTGCCTTCTCAGTATGTAACAGAGGTGTTAGAGGGAGAGATGGCATTTGGAAATCAAAATGTTTGAATACTAAAAGTAATAGATTTTAAAAGCAGAAAAACAAAGCATTTGTAACAAATATGCGTAATCAATAAACAAACTACTGCTTATTCCCCACTCAAATTTAGGGATTTGATTCTGCATCTCAAATCCATCAGTGTTGTGGATAAGCCATCTTTTACAAACTTGTGAAAATTTGTTAAATTTTCAGTATGACCACTTATATGTTGAAAATTGGCAAATGCCACAAATCAGTGCTTGACTTCTTGTTTAGCTTATTTTTTCTTTGAACTCAGAATATAATGGAAAAAATATTAATTGTGAAGACTCAACTTTAAAAGTATTATTTATATATGTGTGTGTGTCTGTATATGTATGTATTTATGCATACATGTGTATATATATACACACATACATATATATGAATTCATATATATGCATATATGAATTCCTCTACAACACAAAATTCTGTACTCTAGATTTCACCTGAATTTGCTTTCGCTCTTCCCAAGATGGGAAAAAATATAACTCCTAGTGTCTTTAGCAATTTAGACTCCATTGGATAATAGCCAGAAAGGCAATAAACTTTCTTAATTTGTGCATACCTTGTACACCATATAATCAGTGTTCTCTATGACACCATCAACAACAAGAACCTTCTCAGTCATCCCCTTCATATTTTTTTCAATGCCATTCCTTTCTTATTGGGTCCTTTTAAAAATGAATTTTAACAAAAACAATAGAAATCTATTTTCTCTCCCTCTTGTCTCCCACACCATTGAAAAGAAAAAGAAAGAAAGAAAGAACAAGATAATTGCATGGATTAAGAAAACAAATTCCCTCATTGGACATAAATATATGTTTAATTCTGTAACCTGAATTTATCTCCTGTCTGTCAGGAATCAATAGCATGCTTCATCATTAGTCTTCTGAAATCATAGATAATCATTGCATCAGAGTTCTTACAGTTTTCAAAGTATGTCTCTGAAATGTTATTATATAAATCATTCTCCTGGTTCTGCTCACTTCACTTTGTACAGTCCATAGAAGTATAAGTCCCTTTCAAATGATTTATTTCCTCATTTCTTACAACATAGTAGCATTATATTACATTAATGTACCACAATTTTTTCAGCTCTTTCTTGATTGATACACTCTCAGTTTCCAGGTTTGTTTTTCTTCCTCCATCATAAAAAGAGCTGTTATAAATGTTTTTATATGCACAGTTCTTTACCTTATTTATATGATCTCCTATAGCTATTGATCTAGCAATAGTCTGAATGTACAAAAAATTATACAATATTTAGTAATGTTCTGGGCACAATTGCTGATTGCTTTCCATTTACACACATTCATAGGCATAGCAACAGTGCTTAAATGTGCCTATTTTCCTAAAGCACTTGTCAGTTTCAACATTTGTCATTTTCTGGTTTTGTCTTTTTCCCGTCAGTCTGAAGGGTATGAGGTAGAATTTCAAAATGGTTTTAAATTTGCAATTTTCTAAGTAGTTTAGAGCACTTTAAAAATATGGCTATAAATGGACTGAATTTTTTCCCTTAAGAATGGACTTTTCATATATTTAGACCACTTATCCATTGAGACATAGTTCTGATTCTCATACATTTGAATTGATGTCTTGGAAATTGGACTTTTATCAGCGATATATTGTATTTTCCTCAGTTTTTTTTTTCCTTTTCATTTCAGGTTTATTGAATTTGTTTGTGAAAAAAAATAAATTATATGTAAGCAAAATTATGTTTTATTTTCTTTGATCTCTTTTCTTTATTTGGTTCTGCATCTTTTTTTTCAGTATATCTGAAAGGTAATTTTTCCACTTTAATATTTTTTTTTATGATTTGGAGGGTTATAGCTAGTTCACAATCAAATTACAACTTATCATGCCTATAATATGTAAGATATTTATATACATTTATTTCTTCCATAACGTTGTTTAATTTTTTTTTGGTATTTTGCCACATAGTAAGACCTTATCACAATATCTAGGGTCTTTGTTTTTATTAAACACTAGACTAATAGGTTCATTAGAGGGAATTCTTATCCCAATTTGGGGATCTTTGTTTTTTTATAGCTAAGAGCTTCCTTTGAAGCTGTAGTAGTGTCTTTGAACTGATCCACTGATTCATCTGTTTGCTTTGTTTCGGTGTTTTTTGGATGTTGTTTTTGTTGGTACAAGGCAAATGACATTTTTCTCTGTTTCTTCCTGCTTAGTTTCATTGGTATCATGTAGAAATGCTAATGGTATGTGTAGATTGAATTTATAGCTACAGTTTTGCTGAAACCATTGTTTCAATTAATTTTAATTAATTGTTCTACTATAACATCGAATCTTCAAAAAGTGATAGTTTTTTTTTCTTTCCTTCAGTTTATTTTTCTTGTTTTATTGGCCTAAGATACATTTCATGTACTATGTCAAAAAGAAAGTGGTGACAATACACATTCTCGTTTCGTCTCTGGTTTTCTTACAAGATTCTATCTTATCCCCATTACATATTATGCCATCTTTTTTTTAAAGATATAGAGTATTTGTTATTGCAAGGAAACGCTTATTTAGTCCTGTTTTCCTAATAGAAATAGATACTTTATGTTGTCATCTTTCTGCATCTTTCAATAAAATCATATATTTTTGTTGATTTTTTTTCTTACAAAAATATATTTATAGTTTTCCTAATAGTCACTCAAAGCTCCATTCTTGATGTAAATTTGTTCTGTCATAATGTATAATCTTTGTGATATGTTGTTTTAGCCATTTTGCTAATATTCTATATCAATATTCATTAGAAATTTTGTTCTGTTTTTTTGCTGTTTAAATACTCTCTGGTTTACATAACAAGGCTATATCTCTCATAGAAAGAATTTTGAAGAATTCATTCTTTTGTCATTTTTGCAAATAATTTATGTAGTATTAATTGCCCTTTAATGTATGACAAAATTCATTTTAGCTGCATCTTATATTGCTTTTTTTCCCTCAATAATATGCTTTATCATTTCTTAATTTATTGAGAATTCCCTTTTTTTATCTTTTTGATATAGGTCATTATATTTCTTTCTTCTTTCCAATTAAAATAGTCAATCATTTATTGTAAGATTTTTCTCAAAAATTTGGAAATACTTTTATTTTCTAATTCAATTTTTTTTTTCATTTTGTCAATATCTTTTAAATTTTTCTATTTTGTTGATTTGCAAATTAATTTTTTTCTTACATTTTTAGTTGCATATCCTATTCCTTGATCTAGGGGTACATTTGACTGTTACTCCTTCCACCCCAATTTTGGTATGTTGTCACACTATTGTCATCATCATCAGTTATTTACTTTTTGTTCTTGGTTCTCTGGCTCACAAATTCTTGCAGATTAGTTTACTTAAAATCCAGTTGATTTTTTCTCTTGGTTTCCCTGGAGTGCCAATTTACATAACACATTGTTTATTGCACTGTTGCTAACTTTTAGCCTGTTCTTCATTCTGGAAGGGAAATTGTGACATCAAGAAGGGAATTTCCTGATGTGCAAGTGAATTGGACACAAGTGAGGCAGGACTGTGCAAAGTCACAAGTGTCATTTTCTCCTCTGGACCTATCTGGGTCCAGTAGCAAGATCAGGATGACTGGAGATGACCCAGGATGCAGTAAGAGACCTTTTATAAGTTAAAGTCTTTTCCATACTCAGTTTATCTGAGGCAATACACATTTAGTGATTGAGGCTAGGTAAGAAAAAGGAAATTTTTAGCTTAAAATTGTGAAAAGATAATAATAATAATCATTATTATTAATTATTAATAAGCTATTAAAGTTCATTAAACTATTAAAGCTTAAAACTAAGACTTTTAAAATCGTTTATATTGTTTTCTGCACTGGTTTATGAGTGTTTATAAATTTCTATGTACTAATCTGTGATTATTTTCTTTTATAAATGTTCCATTCTCAACAGTGAAATATTTGTAGTTCTTTCTATTCCCATTCAAAAATAGACAGAACTCTATCTCATCAAACTTTTCTAAGATTCTATTTGGGTCCTTAACTTTCTTCCTTTCTTTGTTTTGTTTTGTTTTAGTTCACTTGTTTTTGTTTTGGTTAGATTTTTATAGGGCATAAGGGAGTACATGGAGTTTCCCCATAACTGAAGTATTGCAGTTATTTTGCCTCACAATTCTTTTAAGTTTTCATTTATGTGTCTAGATCCTATGGAATTCAAGGTGTATATATTAAATATTGAAATTTATGGTCTTTATTCCCCTTTCAGCAAAATGCAGTTTCGTTGTTTATTTCTTCTAATTGCATAATTTTGCTCCTGTTTATGTGATAACATAATTGCTATTACCTATTTTTTATGTTCACATTAGTTATAATAGATTTTACTTCAACTATTTTTAACTCTTTATGAATGTAAGGTTTCAAGTTTATTTCTTGCAAAATAAATAAATTCTTCCATGTGAGGGAAAGATCATGATTTATTCACTCTTCTTTACTTCAAATAGTGATTCAACTTACTTTTCACTCTGATATTTCACTCAGTTCTAGGGCCTTCTAGTATTAGAATATCTCTTCTCCATGTCAGTGTCCTTTTCCTATTGGTGAGTTCCAATCTGGGCCTCCATTTTGGAGAGGGGCTCAAGCTGTTCCAAGATTGTTCCCCTCCTAGCTGTGCTTCTGACTTTCCTAGATATTGAAACCATTCCCTCCCTAGAGGTAACTTTACTTCTCCTACATACACATATATTTTCAGCTTCACTTTTAATGTATTTGCTTTCCTCTATTAGAATGTAAGCTCTCCAGGGGCAGGGAATATCTTTCTGTTTTGTTTATTTTTGTAGCCCCATTACTTAGAACAATGCTAGGCTCATAGTAAGTAGTTAGAAATCCTTGGTGCTTTACCTTGTTTCGTTGAATTTTGCTTCCCAATCCATTCTGCTGTCATCTTCTCTTTTATGGGTAATTTAATCACACTCACATTCACAGTTATGATCATTAGTTGTATATTTCCCTTCATCCTACTGTCTCATACATTTTTTCCCACAAAATTCCTTGGTCTCTCTTTGGTAGGTATTCCTACCATTTTTTTTCTTTCATTTTAACCTCTTCACCATCCTCTTTTCAACTACAGTTTGTTTGATGCAAAAGACTAATTGGTCCATGAATCTTGTACTCTTTTTTTGTACAATATTATTGGGTCTTTCTTTGTTGGCTATCTATCTTTTGTCTTTTGAAATGTCTTATTTCCTACTGCCATTCTTTCAGAGTATCAGTTATTCAATTTTACATAATACTTATTGAAATATCCATATCATTCTTGTGTTCCTAGATTTCAGGCAATTCAATAATTCTTAAATTCTCTCTTCCTGATCTATTTTCCAGGTCAGTTATTTTGGATATGAGATATTCTATATTTCCTCTATTTTCTCAATATTTTGATTGGTTTAATAATTCTAATTCCCAATTTGATTCATTAAATTCTATTTGATCAATTCTAATTTTTAGGAAATTTGTTAAGATAAGATTGTGTACCTCTTATATTAAGCTGCTGATTCCCCCATCTCCCCAAGTCTCTCCTTCATAGCTGTAATTTTTTTATAACTTAGTATTGTCTGTTTAAAAGTTACATAATTTCTTACAAGAATTCTAATGTTCTTGTGGAAAAGCCATTGCACATTTCTGTTGTTTTGTTTTTATTGAAGTATTGATTATAAATGTTTTTGGATCACTCTTGTCCAGGTTTCCATCTTAGTCATCACTGGCATCAGTTTTGGGGTGTGTGGCATTTTTGTTGCTGAGATTTTAGGTACTGAATTTTAGATCTTTCCTATGTTGAGGATCAGATTAAGTTAAGCAACCTTCCTTTAACCAGTGTGTATTTCTTTAGCTTAGTTTTTCCCCTTTCTTCCTGGTTATATTAAGTCAAAACCACTATTTTTTTTTCAATACATGATGTTTCCTCCACTTATTAATTGACTGGAGACATTAAAAAACAACAGAAGAACTAGTTTTCTTAGTCCTTCCTAAAGACTCTCTGATTGAATAATGACTTGTTCAATAGAGTTTTCCCAGACTCAACCATATGTGGTAACAGGGAAATCAATTATAAGCCATTATTTTTAATTGACAGAGCAATAAGTGCTTTAGTCTAACAGACAACAGCTCTCAAGATTGAGATGGGTGGAGCCAAGATGGCAGAGTGAGAAAATGTTTGAGCCTTATTTAAGTCTTACCAAAAAAAGTTTTAGATACCCCTAAACAGAGCATCTGAACAAATTTTAGTGACAGAATCCACTTGGAGACAGAGTGTGGCAGAATTCCAGCTCAGGTTGGGACTGGGGGATTGCAGAACACATAGGATGCACCAGCACAGACATCTTCATAGAGGAGTGGAGTGGAGCCACAACTATTGGGGCTGACTGAAGCAGAAGCAGCAGTGCAGATAATCAAAAGCATCAGCACAGGACAAGAGTCAAGAAGAATTGAGTGATATAGAACCACAGTGCCCTGGTAATGGCAGCAGCCACTCCTGAGACTATCAGCCCACAGATTAAATGTTTGAAAGTCACCTACTTGAACTTCCAGGAGCCAATACGGCAGAGAAGACTGTAAATGCTCTCACTCTCCCCTTGTTGACTTTGAAAACTCAGGTAATATTTCCCCAGGAAAAATCTTGGAATAGTGGGGTGAGCAAAAGGAGAATAGTACTCTCTCAGCTCAGGAGGCTAGGGATATTCACAAGAAGAATACTTCTTGCTGTGGCTGAAGGGGACCAGTGCTGGACAAGAGGTGTCCCAGACAGCACAACCTCAGTGAACCAGGAGCAGATCCTGAGCCCCAGAGGGCTGAAATCCATAGACACTAGCACAAAGACTCCCAGCATGCCTTAGCACAGTAAAGACAATTGGGCTGACATCAGAAAAGACAGGAGTGCATCAGCCACTGAGTCTTCCTGTACTCTAGTTCAGGGGAGGAGGAGAACTCTAATGGCTAGACCACCCTTCTCCCACACCTCACACTATGAGCTTCAGTGTAACCCTGGGGAAACTCAGAAAGACTTCACCTGGCCTCAGTTTCACCAGGTAATCTGCAGCATCCTAGGTTCTAGCTGAAAGAACCAGAGGCCACAAAAAAACAAAGCCTCAAGGTCTCAGTACAAGAAACGAGGGACAGAGCCCCCTGTGCCCCAGAAGCAGAGATACACTTGAAATGCCAGGAAAAAGGCAATCACTATCAGCAAGAAGCAAATCACAAAAGCAAAGACCATAAAATCTTACTATGGAGACCGAGAAGAATAAAATATGAACTCAGAAAAGGGGAGCATTGATGCTATACTCATATCTAAAACTGCAAAAGGGAATGGGAACTGGTCTCAGGCTCAAAAACCATTCTTGAAAGAGCTCAAGAAGGATTTTAAAAGTCAAATTACAGATGCAGAAGAAAAATTGGATGAAGATTTTAAAAATAGAATTAATAAAATGAAAAAAAATCACTGAAGAGAGAAGCTCCTTATAAAGAAAAGTTGGGCAAATAAATAAGGAGGTACAAAATTTAACAGGAGAAGATAACCCCTTAAAAGGAACAATTGGAGAGATGGAAAGGGAGGTACAAGTTAACTGAAGAAAACAATTGATAAAAAAATAGAATTGGGTAAGTAGAAGCTAATGATTCTATGAGACATCAAGAATCAGTCAAACAATATCTGAAGAATGAAAAATAGACGAAAATGTAAAAAAATCTCATAGGAAAATTAACCGACATGGAAAATAGATCCAGGAGAGAAAATATAAGAATGATTGGTCAACTGGAAAGTCATTATGAAAAAAAAGGTCCTGGACAATGTCTTCCAAGAAATAATCAAGAGAAACTGCCCTGAGGTCCTAGATCCAGAGGGCAAAATAGTCATTGAAAGATTTCACCAATCACCTCCTGAAAGAGATACCAAATTGAAAACACCAAGGAATATTGTTGACAAATTCTAGAACTATCTAGTTAAGGAGAAAATATTGCAAACAGCCAGAAAGAAATAATTCAAATAGCAAGGAATTACACTCAGGATCATACATGACGTTGCGGCTCCTACATTAAAAGATCAGAGGGATTGGAACATGATATTCCATAAGGCAAAGAAACTTGAATTATAATCAAGAATCAATTACCAGGAAAATTGAGTATGATCTTTCAGTCAAGGAGAGGAACACTCAATGAAATGGAGATTTCTGGACATTCCTGATGAAAAAGTCAGAACTCAATAGAAAATTTCATCTTCAAATACAATATTCAAGACAGACATAAAGAGATAAACAAAGGGGGATAATCTTGCTATTCAATATGAGAAAACTGTTTACATTGCTCTATGGGAGGATGATACTTGTTAATCTTGAGAATTGTATATTTATTATGACATTTTAAAGGGATACACATAGATAGAGGGAGTGGGTGTAAATTAACTGATGTGATGATAAAAAAACATAATTATAGTACGTGAAAGGATTATAATTGGAGAAGAGGAAAAAAGAAGGAAAAAAAGGTAAATTACATGATAGGAACAGGAACAAAACATATGATCAGAGAGGTAAAGAGGGAAGGGAGATGAGCATTGTTTCAGGTTTACTCTCATCTGATTTGGTTCAAGGAGTGAAAAACATACTCAGTTAAGTATAGAAATCTAACTTGCCCTAGAGGCAGTAGGAGAGAAAGAGAGAAAGAAAAAGGGGGTGGGGTTCAAAAGGAGGGAAGAAGCAGTAAGGAAATAGGGAAATAACTGGGAGGGGTACTGAGAGAAGGGATGAATCAGTGAGGGAGGCAGTGGTCAAAAGTTAAACTTTATTGAGGAGGGGAAAGGAGAAGGGATAAACAAAAGCATAAAAGGGGAGAGGGGTGATGGGATGGACAGAAAGACACAGATAGCAATCATAACTGTGAATATGAGTGGAAGAACTCTACTATAAACATGAGGTGGATAGCAGAATGGATTAAAAACCATAATCCTACACTATGTTGTTTACAAGAAATACATTTGAAACAGAGGGATACACACAGGATAAAGGGAAAAGGTTGGAACAGAATACATTATGTTTCAGCTGATGTAAATAAAAACAGGGATAATGATCATAATCTCTGACAAAGGAAAAGTAGAAATAGATCTAATCAAAAGAGATAAGGAAGGGAAGAGCCAAGACAGTAGAGTAGAAGGGCAGACCTGCTCTACCTCACCTCCCATACTCCTTAAAATACCTGTAAAAACAACTCTAAAATAATTCTAGAATAGCAGTAGCCAAAAAATGACAGAGTGATTCCCAGCCCAAGACAGCCTGGAAGGCCAGCAGAAGAGGTCTATCACACCAGGCTCATGGGGAGAACAGCCAAGCATATGCAGTGCAACACAGAAAGGACTGGAGAAGGTTTCAGGGCACTGAATCATGAATAACTTCTGCATTCCCCATATTTCTCAACCTACAAACATGAAAGACAGCTTCAAAGATCAGTAAGAAAGCTCTTTCACTTGGGTCACAGGGGAGCATGGGTCCTGCTCCAGCCCCAGTCAGTCAGCACCCACAGTTTTGGAATTGAGTAACTGATGTGGATCTCATTCTTGAGTGATCGTCCTGGGTTGAGGAGGATTCTAGGCAAGACAGAGCTGGTGGATCTGTGGAGAGGGAATCCCAATCACAATTGTAGGACAGAAAATAGTTCCTTTGGTTACTCCAAGACCAGAGCACAAGCCAAGAGCAGTGTAAAATTCTCTTCCTTGATTGTGCCACTTTGTAGGACCTGATAACTTTAAGTTTCCTGGAAGTATCTCAGAGAACCCTGCACAAAACCTCCAAAGCCTAGAGTAATATACTCTCCACTTGACAAAGGACACAAAATTCAAGTAACTGCCTGTGAAATTGTCCCAAAAGGCATAATAAGACAATAGAAGGTTACTTTCTTCTTTTCAAGGTGTTTTCATCCATCCTTTCAAATGAGGAAGAGCAAAGCATACAATCAGAGGAAAAGAGCAGGATCAAGGGTTCTACTTCCAAAGTCTCCAAAAAAAGATATCCAATGGTCTTGAGCCATGGAAGAGCTCAGAAAGGATTTTGAAAATCAGATAAGAGAGGTGGAGGCAAAAATTGGGAAGAAAAATGAGAACAACGCAAGAAAATCATGAAAAGTGAGTCAAGAGCTTGCTAAAGGAGACCCCCCCGAAAAAAAGCTGAGGAAACTAACACCCTAAAAAATAGTCTAACCAACATGGCAAAAGAGACCCAAAAAGCCAATGAGGAGAAAAATGTTTTAAAAACAGAATTGGCCAAATGGAAAATGAGTTTCAAAATCTCACTAAAGAAAATAGTTCTTTGAAAATTAGAATGGAGCAGATGGATGAAAATTCCTTTATGAAAAACCAAGAAATTATAAAACAAACCCCCCAAAAATGAAAAAAATAAAAGATAATGTAAATTATCTCATTGGAAAAACAATTGACATGGAAAATAGATCCAGGAGAAGAAATTTTAAAATCATTGGGCTACTCAAAAACTATGATCAGAAAAAGAGCATAGACATCATCTTCCAAAAAAATTTCAAGAAAAACTACTCTGATATTCTAGAACCAGATGGTAAAATAGAAATGAAAAGAATTCACTGTTCACCTCCTGAAAGAGATTCCAAAAGGCAAACTCCAAGGAATATTGAAGCCAAACTCCACATTCACAAGGCCAAGGAGAAAATATTACAAGGAGCCAGAAAAAAACAATTCATGTATCGTGGAAATACAATAAAGATAACACAGGATTAAGCAGCTTCTACACTAAGGGATCAAAGGGCTTGGAATATGATATTCCAGATGTCAAAGAGAAAGTATTAAAACCAAGAATCACCTACCAGCAAAACCGAATATAATACTTCAGGGGGGAAAATGGAATTTCAATGAAATAAAAGACTTCCAAGCATTCTTGCAGAGAAGACCAGAGCTGAATAGAAAGCTTGCAATTCAAATACAAGAATAAAGAGAAACAGGAAAGAGAAGCCTTAAGGAATCCATTAAAGTTTAACCGTTTACATTCCTATATGAAAAGATGTTATTTCTAACTCAGGAGACATTTTTCAGTATTTGGGTAATTATATGTATATGAATATATAGGTATATATATATACATGTATATACGTATGTATATTTATGTATATATGCACATATGTATATACACATGTGTGTATGTGAGTATATGTGCACATATATGTATGTATGTATACACACAACTGAAAAATAAAATATACAGGCAATGAGGTATAGAAATCTATTTTGCACTACAAGAAAATAGAGGAGAGAGGAATGAGAGAATGGGGGGGTTTAATAGGAGGTAGCACAGAATGCAGGAAGGGGAGGATGGAGTGCATGCTCACTTGGGATGTGGGTGGGGAGAGATGGGGAGAAAATATTCCAGTCAAATTTTTGTGGAAGTAAATGCTGAGAACTGAAAAATAAATAAATTGCATATGTTTTTAAAAAGAAAAATAAGGAAGCAAACTATATTCTGCTAAAAGCCACAGTAGACAATGAAGCAATATCATTACTAAACATATAGGCACCAAGTGGCATAACATCCAAATTCATAGAGGAGAAATTAAGGGAGTTGCAAGAAGAAATGGTGAGCAATCTGTACTGGTGGAGACCTCAACCTCTTTTGCTCAACTTGATAAATCCAACCTCAAAATAAACGAAAAAGAAGTTAAGGAGGTGAATAGAATTCTAGATGAGGTAGATATGATAGATCTCTGGAGAAAATTAAATGAGACTACAAAGAAGTATACCTTTTTTCTCAGCAGTACATGGCACATAAACAAAATTTGGACATGTGCTAGGGCATAAGAACTTTACAATCCAGTGCAGAAAGGCAGGCATAGTCAATGCATTCTTTTCAGGTCATGACACAACAAAAATTATATGTAATAAAGGACCATGAAAAGATAGACCAAAAATTAATTGAAAATTAAATAATCTTAATCCTAAAAAAATGAGTTGGTTAAGGAGCAAACAATGGAAACAATCAGTAACTTCATTCAAGAGAATGATGATGATACAACCTAGGAAAACTTATGAAATGCACTGAAAGCAGTACTTAGGGGAAGTTTTATGTCATTGAATGCTTACATGAACAAATGGAGAAAGAGGAGATCAATGAGTTGGGCATGCAATGGAAAAACCTGGAAAAAGAACAAACTGAAAATTCCCAATAAATATCAAATTAGACATATTGAAAAACAAAAGAGATAAAGAAAATAGAAATTAAGAAAAGTATTGAACTAAGAAATAAAAGTAATAGTTGGTTTTATGAAAAAAACTAATAAAATTGATAAACAATTTTATTTTTAAAAAGGAAGAATACCAAATTACCAATATCAAAAATGAAAAGGGTGACTTCATCTCCAATGAGGAGGAAGTTAAAACAACGAATAGAAATTAATTTGCTCAAATATATGCCCATAAATGTGACAATCTAAGTGAACTGAATGTATATATATATATATATATATATATATATATATATATATGTGTGTGTGTGTGTATATATATATATATATATATAAATTGTCCAGATTAACAGAAGAGGAAGTAAATTGCTTAAATAACTCCTTCTCAGAAAAAGAAATTGGACAAGATTTCAATGAACTCCTTAGGAAAATCTCCGGGGGCAGAATGATTGACAAGTGAATTCTATCAAACATTTAAAAAACAGTTAATTCTAATATTTTATACACTATTTAGGAAAATTAGCAAAAAAAGAGACCTAATAAATTATTTTTATGACACAAATATGGTTCTGGTGCCTAAACCAGGAAGAGCCATAGCAGGAAAAGAAATTGTATAGATCAATTTCCCTAATAAATGTAGACAAAAAATTTTAAATAAGATATTAGCAAAAACATTACAGCAACTTATCATGGGAATAATACATTATGATCAGGTGGGAATTATACCAGAAGTGCAGGGTTAGTTCAACATTAAGAAAACTATTAGCATTATTGATCATATAAACAACAAAACTCACAGAAACCATATGATTATCTCAACTGATACACAAAACTCTTTTGGCACAATACAACACCCATTCCTACTAAGATCATTGGAGAGCATGGAAATGAATGGAACCTTCCTTAAAATAATAGGTAGCACATACCTAAAACCATCAGCAAGCCCTATATGTAATGGGGACAAGATGGACTCATTTCCAATAAGATCAAGGGTGAAACAAGGATGCCCATTAGCATGTGTTATTCAATATGGTACTAGAAACGTTAGTGTTAGCAATAAGAGAAGAAAAGGAAATTGAAGGAATTATAATTGGCAAAGAAGAAACTAAGCTATCACTCTTTGCAGACAATATGATAGTATACTAAGAGAATCCTAGAGAATCAAGTAAAGAGTACTTGAATTAATAAATAACTTTGGCAAAGTTGCAGGTTGCAAAATAAATCCGCATAAATCATCTGCATTTCTATATATTACTAACAAAGTCTGACTGCATGAGATAGAAAGAGAAAACACGTTTAAAATTATGATAGACACTATAAAATATTTGGGAGTCAACTTGTCAAAACAAACCCAGGGACTATATGAACATAATTACAAAATACTTTTTGCACAAATAATGTTAAATCCAAGATGAAAAAACATCAGTTGCTCATGGGTAGGCCAAGCTAATATAATAAAAATGAAGATTCTACCTAGATTAATTTACGTATTCAGTACCATATCAAACAAACTATAAGATAATTATTTTTTAGAGCTAGAAAAAATAATGTCAAAATTCATCTGGAAGAACAAAATCTATAGATATCAAGGGAATTTGTGAAAAGAAATGCTAGGGAAAGTGGCCTAACCATTCAAGATCTCAAATTATATGATAAAGCAGCAATCATCAAAACCACTTTAGTACTGTCTAAGAAACAGATGAGTAGATCAGTGGAATCGGTTAAGTACATAAGACACAGTAGTCAATGATTATAGCAGTCTACTGTTCCATAAGCCCAAGAACCCTAACTTCTGGAATAAGAACTCACTGTTCAACAAAAACTGCTGGAAAATTGCATGATAATGTGTCAGAAACAAGTCATAAGCCAATGCCTGACACCGTATACAAGAATATCGTCCAAATGCATAAACAATCTAGGCATAAAGGCTGAAGCTATAAATATATTAGGGGAGCAATGTATGCTTTATTTGTCAGATATATGGAGAATGGGGAAATTTATGACCAAACAAGAGAAAGAGAACAGTATGAAATGTAAAATGGATCATTTTGGTTCCGTTAAATTGAAAAGTTTTTTTTTTTTTTTTTTTTTTTTTTTTTCACGAACAAAACCAATGCAACCAAGATTAGGAGGGAAGCAGAAAATGGGGAAAGATTTTTTTCAACCAGTGTTTCATTTTAAAAATATAGAGAACTGAGTCAAATTTAGGAGAATATAATCATTCCCCAATTGATAAATGGTCAAAGGATAAGAACAGGCAGTTTTCAGAGGAAGAAATTAAAGCTATCTCCAGCCATATGAAAAAAAAAATATTCTAAATCACTATTGATTAGAGAGATGGAATCAAAAAACTCTGAGGTTCCACATCAAACATATCATATTGACTAACATGACAAAACAGGAAGATGATAAAGGTTGGAGCAGATGTGAGAGAGTTAGAACAATAATTCATAGCTGGTGGAGCTGTGAACTGATCCAACCCTTGTGGAGAGCAATTTGGAACTATGCCCAAAGTACTATAAATATGTGCATATCCACTGACCCAGCAATACTGCTTCTAGGGCCCAAAAATATCATAAAAATGGGAAAAGGACCCACATGTACAAAAATATTTATAGCAGCTCTTTGTGTGGTGGCCAAAAACTGGAAATCAAGAGGATGCCCATCCATTGGTGAGTGGCTGAACAAGTTGTGGTACATGAATGTAATGGAAGACTATTGTGCTGGCAATATGATGAGCTGGTAGACTTCAGAAAAACATTGAATTACTTATATGTACTGATGGTGAGTGAAATGAGCAGAACCAAGAAACATTACACACTTTAACAAACACAGTATGCAAAGACTGGTTGTGATAGATGTAGCCCTTCACAGCAATGCAAGAGCCTAAAACATTCCCAAAGGGCTCTTCATGCAAAATGTCATTCACCTCCAGAGTAAGAACTATGGAATTGGAATGCAGAATGAAACAGACTGTCTTCTCTTGTGTTGTGTTGTGTTTTGTTTTGTTTTCTCCCATTTGTTTTAATTTTTCTATGCAATATGACTAATGTGAAAATGTGTTTAATAAGAATGTATTGTAGAACCCATATAACACTTTATGCCCTTGTAGGAAGGGAGGGGTGAGGGCATGGGAGAAAATCTTAAACTTATGTAAGTGATTGTTGAAAACTGAAAACAAACAAATTAACTTTTTTAATGAAAGAAGAAAAGAAAAAGAAATCAACTCTCAGTAGCTCAATCCTCAGCTTCAAAAGTGCAATTCTAGTCTAACATAGAAGCCTCAATCTGCTCATCCCATTCATTCTACCTATTATATTAAAGTCTATTAGCCTCAGATTTACCTGCAACTTATATATACTTTCCTCACCCTGTATTTGTTTGATTTGGACCTGTAGAAATGTCTGATTCTTACTCCTCCTGCTTCCCATATAAGAGAAAGTTATTTCACCATCTCTACTTACTCCCAAAATATTATCCCTTTTGCCCTTTAGGTTACCCTTTCTTCTCCTCTGGAAAGCTCAAATGATTTATCTTCTAGAAGCTTTTCCTCTATCATTACAATGGTTCATTCTACTCATATTAATGTGAAATACTTGTTCTAACTCTCTTCATGGTCATTTTCTCACTTGATTCAAAACTAGGTGGTGGTATATGTGGTTCTTGACTGAAAGCTCCACCTTTTTCTTTTCCTAATGGGAAAGAAAGAAAAATATCCATTGCACACACGTACACTCACCCCCATGTCTTCAGGATTGTAACAAATGAGTTATTTCAGTCTACAAGATATATTCCTCCTGTCCAAAATTATGAGGTTCATTATTAAATCTTCCCAAAACTAAAACCTTGTCAAATAGAAAGTTCCTTAAAGTTTTCCATCAAGCAATTTAACACTGTCTTTCTTTCACTTAGATTATTATTTGGTCAAAATAACTTTCACATTCAAGATGCTATGAATTTGAAGATTCTACCCTTGACCCTTCCATATATTCTTCAATGTTCTTTCTCTGAGCTACTGATGATACCTGTCTTAGTAACCTTATGTAATGTCAAAGGGATTAGAAGATCATTCCTGCCCTTTAATAGGCTCATATGACCCTCTTTGAGTTTTGGTCCAGCTGACTGCTATGGTAGAACCTGAGTCATATGAGCCTGAGTCATATGGCATGGTGGGAGGAAGTGGTAGAATAGGTGGAGCAGGAAGAGTGGAGCAGGAAATGAAAGTGAAGTAGAAGTGGGAGAGAGTGAGGCAGAAGTGAGGCAGAGCACCTAGCACGAGGGAGAGAGGGAGGAATTTTGCCTAAGGGAGCTTGTTTGTGGGGAGGCATAATGAAGGGAAAGCCTGTGGACAAAGGTACTACCTGGATTGGTGGTGTGTATGACTTCCTTTGTTACTATGGAGGATCTGGCTTTCTGGTATCTGAATAAATATTTTTTTTTCATGTTTGAGGAAGAGAGTTATTTATATTTTGTGAATTTCCCCTGAGAATATGCATGCACATTAATAGTGGCTTTGAAAATGGTGACAAGGATGGGATCTCAAAATTTAAAACCATTACCAGAGACAAGAAGACTCTAGGAAAGGAAAAGGGTATTCCAGAATAGGAGGATTTACCTTATTCTTCCTTGGCAAGGGAATGTGCTAAAAGCATAGGACTTTGTCAAAACAGGGAAATGAAGCTACAGAAGAGATTGAGATTTAGAAAGATGTACGCAAGGAATACCAATAGAATCAGGAAAAGAAATGATAGGGGTATGTAGAAGAGGATAGACATTGTTTACAAGTAATCATATTATAAATAAAAATAGAGACAAATTTCTGGAGGAAAAGGTTCAGCTGAAAAAGGAGTTAGTTAATTTGAATGAAAAGCTTTCTAAGCTACAGCATTCAAATTTTCCTTTAGAAGAGCAAGCTACAAAGTATCAGGTGATAGAAGTAAAGGCAGTTGTGAGTTTAGCTCAGAAAAAGAAGAAAAAAAGTTAACAGTGAGAAGTTTCATTCAACCCTTGCTTGTGTAAGGCTTCCAGACACCTGGGAGGCAGAAGCATAGGAGAAAAATGAAACAAATTTAGATGAATGTGGGCACATGCTCAATACTATGAAGGAAGCAGGAGAACTGAGGTCCACACAGTGCCTAAGGAAGTAACTAGGGAACAGCAGGAGATTGCTGGTATTTTAAGTCCATTTACCCCCAAAATGGGAGAATCATTAATATCTTGGATGGAGAGGAGTACAGGTAGATAACAGATTTTTCCTTTAATTCATAATTATTAGTCAGAATCCTTTTGTATAGAAGATTTTAGGGATTACCACACTCAAGCAGGTAACAATGGAACTAATTTATTATATTTAACTGTAGAGGAATGCAGTAGACAGTGTCCCACTGACACGATGTGACCTGGTGGAGATAGACCCTTGAAAATGCTTAGAGATTGTATGAGAAAGTTAAACGAAGAGACAATAAAAACTTTAATAATGATTGGAGATGCAAGGGCATATCACAGCCCTCCCTTAACAGTTTCTCATAGAAATATAAGAGTGGGGGGTAGAGCAAAAATGGTGGAGTAGAAGGACAGATGTGTAGAAGTTCTCTCCCCATAGCCCATAAAATACTTGTAAAATTGACTCTAAACAAAGTTTAGATCAACAGAAGGCACAAAATGAAAAAATAAAAGAGATTTTCAGCTCAAGACAGCCTGAAAGGCCAACAGGAAAGGTCCATCACACCAGACTTAGAGCAGAGTGCAGCCCAGCCTTGGCCCTGCAGTACAGCACAGACAGGACTAGAGTGGGCTTAAGGATGAAGAATCATGAAAATAACTGCAGTTCCTAGATTTCTCAATCCACAAATACCAAACACAGCCTCAAAGATCAGTAAGAAAGCTCTTTCTTCAGGGTGAGAGGGGAGCATGGTCCAGTCCCAGCCCTGACTCCAGGGTGATGGCAACGGCTGCATTAGCAGCATCCATTTTTGGAGCCCTCAGCCTAAAGACTCTGGGGGAATGAAGCAGTTGATGTGGGTCTCAGTTCTGAGTGGTGGTCTTGGGTTGAGGAAGAGCACTGGCATGGTGGAGCTGGTGGTGACTGTGGACATGGAATCCTACTTGCACATCCTGAGCAGATAAGAATGCTTGTGGTTGCTCACAGAACAGAGTGCAGTCCAGGAGAAGAGCAACTCCTCTCCCTTGCATGTGCCACCTTGGGGGAACTAAGAACTTACAGGTCACTAGAGTATACCCTCCCCTTGACAAAAGACTCAAAAATGAAGTAACTGGCTGGGAGAATGTCAAAAAAGGGGGAAAAAAGACTACAGAAAGTTACTTTCTTGGTGAACTGGCATTTTCTTCCATCCTTTCAAATGAGGAAGAAGAAAGCATACCCTCAGAGGCTGATATAAAAGTCAAGGTTTCTACATCTAAAACCTCCAAAAAATATGCAATGGTCTCAGGCCATGGAAGAGCTCAAAAAGGATTTTGAAAATCAATAAGCCAAGTGAAGGAAAAATTGGGAAGAGAAATGAGAGCAGTGCAAGAAAATCATGAAAAGCGAGTCAATAGCTTGCTAAATGAAACACACACACACACACACACACACACACACACACACAATGCTGAAGAAAATAACACCGTAAAAAATAGACTAACCCAAATGGCAAAAGAGGTCCCAAAAGACAATAAGGAGAAGAATGTTTAAAAAGCAGAATTGTCCTCATGGGAAAGGAGGTTCAAAAGCTCACTGAAGAAAATAGTTGTTGAAAAATTAGAATGGCTTGAGTGGTCGGAGCCAAGATGGTGCAGTGAGAGCGACTACTCATCTAAGCTGTTAGACAAACTCCTTCAGATACCTCTAAAAAGAGAATCTGACCAAATTTTGGAGGTACAGGATGCAATGGGAGACAGACAGTGGCAGATTCACAGATCAGGACAGCCTGGAAGGTCAACAGGAAGGAGTTGTTCCACTGTGGTGAGCCCCCAGCACTCAGTGCAGGACTTCCTACCACAGCACAGCTGAGCAGGAAAGCTCCAGGGCAGCCTCAGGCAGCAGCAGCACAGCAGAATGGCAGAGTGGCAGTCCAGGGTGGGAGACCAGCGAGAGCCACACAAGTGACAGCTGCTGAGCCCCAGTTATCAGATGCAGCCACTCTTGAGATTTCAGCCCACAGATTAAATGTCTGTAAGTCACCTACTTGAACATGGGGGAGTCAAAATTGAGTGATTGGTAAATGGTCTCTCCCACTCCCCTTGTTGACTTTGAAAGAACCATAAAATATTTCCCCAGAAAAATCCTGGATCAGTGGGATAAACAGAAGGGGCAAACAGTCTTCTAGCACCTGAGGCTAGGAAAATTGCTACAGAATATTCCTCCTGCTGTGGCAGAGACCAACTGGAAAGAGAAGAGCAGCAGGGGGGTGGAACCTCACAGTAGGACCCAGATGTTCCTCAGTGCTCCAGGGGAAATGGAAAGACAATACAGCAGGCAGCTCACCAAGGGCTGAGCTTGCCTTTGCTCTAGTTTGGTTGAGGAGATCCCCTGTGACCAGAACACCCCTCCCCTACACTTAACAAGGTAGCCCCAGGGATAATCACACAAAACTAAAAGAAGAAAGAAGAAAAGGCACCTGCCCTTTGTTTCTCGCATCAGCAGGTCAACACCAGGTTCTCCAATTTCTTGCTGAAAGAACCAGAGGCCACAACACTGAAAACTTCATCACCATGAGAAAGAAGAAAAGGAGGAAGGAAAAGACCACAGAATCTTTCTATGGGAACAAGGACCAAAAAACTAAATAGCAAAGAGGTCAGTATTGAGACTGTACTCCCATCTGAAACTTCAGAAGGATCTATGAACTGCCTGAATGCAAAAACAGCTCTCCTGGAACACCTGAAGAAGGAAATAGAAGAAAACCTGGCCAATGATTTTAGAAGTATGGAAAAAGAAATCTACGAAGATAACAGGTCTTTATAAAGGAAAATTGAACAAATGGAAAAGGAAGCACAAAATCTAACTGAAAAAAATGGTTATTTAAAAGGAATAATTGGACAGATGGAAAAAGATATTCAAAAGTTAACTGAAGAAAACAATTTGATAAAAATTAGAATTGGGCAAGTGGAAACTAATAACTCTATGAGATATCAAGAATCAGTAAAACAAAATCTAAAGAATGAAAAGATAGAAGAAAATGTAAAATATCTAACTGGAAAAACAACTGACCTGAAAACAGATTCAGGAGAGAAAATATAACAATTATTGGCCTCCTAGAAAGTCATGACAAAAAAAAAAAAAAAGAGTCTGTACAATATCTTCCAAGAAATCATCATGGAAAACTGCCCAGAAGTGAGAGATCTATAGGACAAAATAGTCATTAAAAGAATCTACTGTTCACATCGTGAAAGGGATCCCAAACTAAAAACCCCAAGAAATATTGTTGCCAAATTCCAGAACTATCCAGTGAAGGAGAAAATATTACAGGCAGCTAGAAAGAAGCCATTCAAATATCGAGAAGCTACAGTCAGGATCACAGAGGACCTTGCAGCTTCTACATTAAAAGATCAAAGGAAAAGGAATATGATATTCCATAAAGCAAAGGCGCTGGGACTACAAGCAAGGATCAATAAGTAAAGTTCAGCATAAAATATCAGGCAAGAAGATGGACAGTCAATGAAATAAGGGATTTCCAGACCTTCCTGACAAAAAGGCCAGAACTCAATAGAAAATTCGATCTTCAAACTCAGGTCTCAAGAGAAGTATAAAAAGATACACAAGGAAAAAAAAAAACTTGTTACTAAATTTGGGCAAACTGTCTACATCTCTGTAAGGGAATATGATAATTTTTAATCTTGAGAATTGTACGTCTATTATGAAATACAAAGGAGATATACATAGCTACAGGGAATGTGTATAAAGTAAATGATGTGATAATAAAAATGTGATGCAAGCATGCGAAGGAATTGTAACAGGAGTTGGGAAAAGGAGGAAGAAAAATTATAAATTACATGATAGGAAGAAGTATGAAATTATATTATAGTAGAGGGAAAGAGAGGAGGAAGATAAGCATTGTTTGGGAGGTGCTGTCATCTGATTTGGTACAAGGAGGGAACAATAAACTTAATTAAGTATATAAATCTAACTAGCTCTATAGGCAGTAGGAGGGGAAAGGGGAAGAAAGGGGAGGGGAAGCTAAAAGGGAGGGAAGAAGTAGTAAGAGTAAAGGGGACTAAAAGGGAGGAGGGCTGAAAGAAGGAAGGTAAAATTGAGGGAGGAGGTGATCAAAAGTAAAACCTCTATTGAGGAGGGGAAGAGAGAAGGGAGACTAAAAGCAAAAATGGTGGGAAAGATGAAGGAGTCAAAGACAAAGATTGTAATCATGACTGTGAATAGAATGAATTCTCCCTTAAAACAGAGATGGACAGCAGAATGGATTAAAAGCCATAATCCAACAATATGTTGTTTACAAGAAATAAATTTGAAACAGGGGGATACAAACAGGTTAGAGGTAAAAGGTTGGAGCAGAATATATTGTGCTTCAGGTGATGTAAAAAAAGCAAGGTTGTCAATTCTAATCTCAGAAAAAGCAAAAGCGAAAATAGATCTAATCAAAAGAGATGAGGAAGGAAACTATACCTTGCTAAAAAGCACCATAGACAATGAAGCAATATCATTACTAACTATTTATGCTCCAAGTAGTACAGCATCCAAATTCTTAGAGGAGAAGTTGGGAGAGTTGTAGGAAGAAATAGAGAGCAAAACTATACTAGTGGGGGACCTCAACCTGTCTCTCTCTGAACTTGATATATGTAACCTAAAAATAAACAAGAAAGAAGTGAAGGAGGTGAATAAAACTCTGATTAAGGTAGAAATGATGGATCTCTGGAGAAAATTGAAGGGGGATAGAAAGGAATATACTTTTTCTCAGTGGTACATTGCACATACACAAAAATAGACCATATTCTAGGGCATAAAAATCTCAAAATCCAGTGCAGAAAGTGAGAGATAGTTAATGCGTCCTTCTCAGATCATAATGCAATAAAAATTACATGTAATGAAAGGCCATGGAAAGACAAACCAAAAGTTAATTGGAAACTAGGTAATCTAGTCTTAAAGAAGGAATGGGTTAAACAACAAATCATAGAAACAATAAACAACTTCATTCAAGAGAGTCACAATAATAAGACAACCTATCAAATCTTATGGGATACTGCAAAAGGAGTTCTTGGGTGAAGCTTTATATCTTTGAATGCCTACATGAATGAAATAGAGAAAGAGGAGATCAATGACTTGGGCATGCAGCTGAAAAGAAAAAGAAAAAAATGAAAATCCCCAAGTAAATATCAAATTAAATATCAAAGGAGAGATCAATAAAATTGAAATTGAGAAAAGTACTGAAATAATAAATAAAATTAATAATTGGTTTTTTGAAAAAACTAATAAAATTGATAAACATCTGATCAGTTTGATTAAAAAAAGAAAGAAGGAAACTAAATTACCAATATCAAAAATGAAAGGGGTAAATTCACTTCCAATGAGGAGGAAATTAAAATAATAATTAGACATTTCTTTGCCCAGCTTTATACTCATAAATTCGATAATCTAAATGAGATGGATGATTATTTTAAAAAATATGAATTGCCCAGATTAACACAAGAGGAAGTTGAATACTTAAATAACTCCATCTCAGAAAAAGAAATTGAAGAAGCCATCAATGAACTCCCTAGGAAAAAATCTCCAGGTTCAGCTGTCTTTACAAGTGAATTCTGTCAAACATTTAAAGAACTGTCAATTCCAATAATATACAGACTATTATGGAAAGCTGGGGGAAAAGGAGTCCTCTCCAATTCTTTTTACGATACAAATATGGTTTTGATACCTAAACCAGGAAGAGACAAAACAGAGAAAGAAAATTATAGACCAATTTCTGTAACGAATATAGATACAAAAATTTGAAATAAGATTTTAGCACAATGAATACAACAACTTATCACGAGAATAATGCTTTATGATCAGGTAGGATTCATACAAGGATTGCAGTGCTGCTTCAATATTAGGAAAACTATTAGCATTATCGATCAGATCAAGAACAAAACTAACAGAAACCACAAGATTATCTCAATAGATGCAGAAAAAGCTTTTGACCAAATGGAACACCCATTCCTATTAAAAACTCTGGAGAGCATAAGAATAAAGGAAATTTTCCATAAAATAATAAGCTGTATTTACCTAAAACGTTCAACAAGAACTCTATGCAATAGAGATGAGTTAGACAGATTTTCAGTAAGATCAGGGGTGAAACAAGGATGTCAGTTGTGACCACTATTATTCAATATGGTACCAGAAATGTTAACTGCCGCAATAAAAGATGAAAATGAAATTGAAGGAATTAGAATAGGCAAAGAAGAAATTAAGTTGTCACTCTTTGCAGATGATATGATGATATACTAAGAAAATCCCAGGGATTCAAGGAAAGATCTACTTGAAATAATAAACAACTTTGGAAAGGTTGCAGGTTACAAAATATATCGACACAAATCTTCAGCATTTCTACATATTTCTAACAAAGCTCAACAGCAAGAGATAGAAAGGGAAATCCCATTTTAAGCTACAGTAGGCACTACAAAATTTTAGATAGTCTACCTACCAAAATAAATCCAGGGACTATATGAACTCAACAACAAAAATGTTTTAAATTTATTTTCAGTTTTCAACATTCATTTCCACAAAATTTTGAGTTCCAAATTTTATCCCCATCTCTCTCCTCCCCCCACCACAAAATACCTCCCACACTGATTATCCCTTTCATCAATCTTCTCCCCCTTCTAAGACTCTTCCCTTCCCTTATTCCCATGTTCTCTTGTGTCCTATAGGGCAAGATAAACTTCTATATCCCATTACCTCTATTTCTTATTTCCTAGTTGTATGCAAAAACAGCTCTCAACATTTGTTCCTAAAACTTTGAGTTCAAACTTCCTTTCCTTCTTCCCTCCCCATCCATCCCCACTGAGAAGGCAGGAAATTCAATATAGTCTATACATGTGTAGTTTTGCAAATGAGTTCCATAAGAGTCATGATGTGTAAGACTAACTATATTTCCCTCCATCCTATCCTGTCCCCCATTTCTTCTATTCTCTCTTTTGACCTTGTCCCTCCCCAGGAGTTTACTTCTAATTGCTCCCTTCTCCCATTTGCCCTGCCTTTCATCATCCCCACACCCTGCTTATACCCTTCTCCCCTACTTTCCTGTAGCGCAAGTTAGGTTTTCATACCAAATTGAGTGTGCGTGTTATTCCTTTCTTGACCAAATATGATAAAAGTAAGCTTCAGTTTTTCTCTCTCAGCTCCCTTCTTTCCCCTCCATTCAAAAAGCTTTTTCTTGTCTCCTTTATGAGAGATAATTTTCCCCATTCCATTTCTCCCTTTCTCTTCCCAATATATTCCTCTCTCACCCCATAATTTTTTTAAATATAATCCCTTCCTATTCAAATCACCCTGTGATCTCTGTCTCTGTCTCTCTCACCAAATATAGAAAGATAGATAGATAGATAGATAGATAGATAGATAGATAGATAGATGTAGATATAGAGATATCTATATATATTCTATATATGTACATATATATATATATATATATACATATGTGTGTAATCCCTTCAACTACCCAGATAGTGAAAAAAGTTTCAAGAGTTACAAATATTATCTTTCCATGTAGAAGTGTAAACAGTTCTAATGTAGTAAGTCCCTTGTGATTTCTCTTTCCCGTTTACCTTTTCATACTTCTCTTGACTCTTGTATTTGAAAGTCAAATTTTCTATTCAGCTCTGGACTTATCATCAAGAATGGTAGAAAGTCTTCCATTTCATTGAATGATTATTTTTTTCCCCTGAAGTATTATACTCAGTCTTGCTGGGGAGGTGATTCTTGGTTTTAATCCTAGTTCTTTAACTTCTGGAATATCATATTCTGCACCCTTCTATCTCTTAATATAGAAGATGCTAGATCTTGTGTTATCCTGATTGTATTTCCACAATACTCGAATTCTTTCTACATGCTTGCAATATTTTTCTCCTTGACCTAGGAACTCTGGAATTTGGTTATAATATACAATCATACATCAGTATACGATATACAATCATTTTCTACTTGGCTAATTCTGATTTTTAAACATTCTTCTTCTCACTGGTTTTTTGGACCTCTTTTGCCAATTGAGATAGCCTATTTTTAAAGGTATTATTCTCTTCTATGTTTTTTGGATCTCCTTTAGCAAGCTGTTGACTCACTTTTCTTGATTTTTCTTGCAACGCTCTTATTTCTCTTCCCAATTTTTCCCACCTCTCTTACTTGATTTTCAAAATTCATTTTGAGCTCTTCCATGGCCTGAGACCACTGCATATTTATTTTGGATGTTTTGGATGCAGAGGCCTTGACTATGCCCAAAGTGTTAAAAAATGTGCATACCCTTGCACCCAGCAATATTGCTTCTAGGACTGTATCTCCAAGAGATCATAAAAATGGGAAAGGGTCCCACATGTACAAAAATATTTGTAGTAGCACTGTCTGTGGTGGCCAAAAACTGGAAATCAAGGTGATGCCAATCAGTTGAGGCATGGCTGAATAAATTGTTCTATATGAATGTAATGGAATACTATTGTGCTTTAAGAAATGATGAACAGGAAGACTTCAGAAAGACCTAGAAAGACTTATATGGTCTAACACTGAATGAAAGGAGCAGAATCAGGGGATCATTGTGCACAGCAAGAACCAAAGTGTGCGAGGATTTTTTTCTGGTAGACTTAGAACATAATTACAATGCAAGAACTTAAAAAAATTCCCAATGGTCTTTTAAGACAAAAACCCTTCCCCACTGAGAAAGAATTGTGGAATTCAATCACAGAAAGTATTTTGTTTAGTATTGTGGTTTTGGTTTGTTTTATGATTCCTCCCATTTATTTTAATTCTTCTATGCAACATGACTAAGGTGAGGGTTTATTTAGTGGGAATGTATGTGTAGAACCTATATAGAACTGTATGTCATTGGGGAGGGAGGGGGGAATTAGGGGGAAAGGAGGGAGAGGGAGGCAAAAAAAATCCAGGTTATATGGAAATGATTGTGGATAATTGAAAATAAATATAATAATAATAATAATAATAACTAGAATGAAGCAGATGGAAAAAAATGCCTTTATGCAAAACCAAGAAATTACAAAACAAAATCCAAAGAATGAAAAATAGAAAATAATGTGAAATATCTCATCGGAAAAACACCTGCCCTGGAAAATTGATGCAGCAGAGATTTGTCAAGCCCTAGCTCAGATTCAAGAAATGCAGAGATAGGATTATAGACTCCATATCCACTTAACCATATAATGGAAAAATGAATCAACTGGGGCAGTAATAGATACTGGGGTAGTAATAGATACTGGGGCAGAGACCTCTCTTATATGTGGAAATCCTCTTAAATTTAAACATGAAGCTCCTATTACCATCACAGGACTTCAGTGGCTGAAATATCAAGCAGACAATTTAAACTAATGATGAAAATCAGATAATTACTTAAGAAAGATTATGCCATGGTAATTGTATCTGTTCCTGAATACATCATTGGAAGAGAAATATTGAGAGTTATGAATTTAGATTTGCTTGAAGGGAGATACCAACTTGCAGGAGGGAAGAAAGGAATTAACACAGTTCTGGTGGGTTCATGGGTTCCAGAAGCATGACTAACATTATTTTTACCCTCCTTATGGTTATGGGCTCCTTATTCTTTGGGGCCTCTGTTTTTTTGAATTTTGTCTAGATTTGTCCACTATAGGCTGAGTGCCCTCCACTTGTAGATGACTGACTACTTAAGCTGAATATCACCCTCTGTCCAAGGCTGTGATGCATCACTGCTGAACCAGGCATTGATCCAGCTCTGGATACCAACTAAAGAACTTACCTCTTGAAAGGAATCTCTTGAGGCATGGACAGTTCTATGTCCAATCTCAGCAAGAAGTAGTTATAAAAAAAAAAAAAAAAAAAGAGAAACCTTCATTCCTTACCCCAAGGGATTTAGAGTCTCATTTGTTTGAGGGGAGAATGATGGGGTGCTTATGCTCAAGCCACCATCCTGAGATATTGTTTTTTATGTTTATTGTGTTATCCCTGTTATATTATTGTGAAGTTATGTTGATGGCAATTTCCCCTAAGCTACCATCAACCAATTAATAGATGTGAAAGATCTTGGGGCTGAATATTAAGGGAATTTGAAGATCTTCCCTGTCCATTGACAGACCAATATGACCTGCTTTGAGCTGTGGTCCAGTTAAATACTGTAATGGAGCCTGAGTCACATGGAGCCTGAATCACATGGTGTGAGATGCTTGTTGAATGGATGGAGCAGGAAGTGACAGCAAGGCAGAGCTGGGAGAGGGAGAGGCAGGGATGATGCAGAGCATGTAGCATGAGTAAGAGTGGGAGGAATTTTGCCTGCGGGAGCTTGTTTGTGGGGAAGCATAATGGAGGGAAGGCTTAGGGATAGAGGTGCTCCCTGGATTGGTGCTGTGCATGACTTTTTTGTTACTATGGTGACTTTGGCTTTCTGGTATCTGAATAATTTTTTTTCATCTTTGAGGGAGAGAGTTATTTATATTTTGTGAATTTACCCTGGAAATATGTGTGCATATTCATGGTGGGTGCTATGCATATCACATTAGCATTACACCTTGTCTGTAGGTGACTCACAAAGATCATTTATTTAAAATGTCTTATTGTTCCTTTTTTATGTCTCTAGTCAGTCAATATGAATTTATTAAGAGCCTCTTTTATGAGGTGAAATAACCTGAGAACACAAAGAAATGCAAAAGGTATATATTTATTATTGGAAACCCCTTCCTTGAAAGAAATATTTAACAAAAATAAGTGTACTAATATGATGATTGCATCTGGTAATACAACATCTTTCAGTGAGCTATCCTAGAATGGCTCTTTGTCATATATTTCTATCAATCATCCATGTATCTTGATATCTCACTTTCATTAAATATATTTGACACAAATGCTTCCCTCAATGTACTATTATTTTTGTAATGCTGTTTTTATTTATTTTATTGCTGAATTGTTTCCTTAATTTTGTAGAATCAAAATTTTCTCCTTAGTTTTTGTAATGATCTCTTCTTTGTTTTATTGAATGTTCTCCTCACTATTTCTATGAAAGAATTTGATGTTGTTCTTTTCTAATTTTAAAAATATTTTTCTCTAGCAACTTGATTTTAGTCCTTTTTAAATTTTTTTTGAATGTGTCCTTTTTTTCCTTCCTGTACAAAGAAAGGGGAAAAATTCAGCTAAACCAACACATTGTTCATGTTGGACAATAAATATGTGTAGTTTTTAACATTCAAAGCCCCCCCCACACCCTTTTATAATGAAAAGAAGAAATTATATTTTCTCAGTTCTTTTGAGGACAGTTTCAGTGATTATAGCTAATTCTCAATTGCATTTTATTGTTATTTCCAACTGAATGTGGAGAGGAGAGGGAATAAGCATGTATATGGCACTTAATATATACCAGACACTGTGCTAAATGTTTTGTTTTTGGTTTTTTTGGTTTTTTTTACAATTATCTTATTTGATTCTTATAATAACCCTGGGAAGAAAGCTCTACTATCCTCACTTTACAGTTTATGAAAATGAGGCAAACAGAAGGTAAGTGATCTCCCCAAAATCACATAGTGAGTGTTCCAGGCTGGATTTGAGGTAAGGTCTTCTTGACTCCATGCCCAGCACTCTATCCCCCATGCCATATAGTTTCCTCATTTGTTGTCTATATTGGTTTCCTTATATAGTTTATTTTACTAAATATCAGCTTATATAAGCCTTTCTCTGTTTCAGTGAACACTTCATTTCAATATAGTGCAGTATTCTTTTATTACATGAATCTAAAATAATTTGTTTAGCTAATCTTGAATTTATGGATAGCTTTTTCCAGTTCTTTGCTATCAAAAGAAAATATGCTGCTCTGACTATCTTGGTAGATGTTGAAATTTTCTTTCTTCCTTTGATAGCTTCAGGACATGTGGCTAGCAGTGATGTCTTTACATTAAGTTACCTACATTTTAAAGAATACAAATAAAAATACAATAGGCACATAAACTGTATTATCATATATCTTGCCTCTTTAAGTTGAATAATGTGTGCATATGTATACATATATTCATAATTAATATACAAATATATGAATGTTGCATATATTTAGATAATATTCATGATTTCACTTGTATAGCATTTAAGGAATGCTCATTGAGAAAACTCTCCAAAAAAGCACATAATTCTCACTTGTTTTGCAATTTAGAGTCTTAGAATATTGCCTGGGGCACTAAGAGGTTAAATGATTTGTCAGGGGCACACAACCAGTATCTGTTGAAAATGAAATTTAAAGGCTGCTCTTTGTGACTGAGGCTTGTTCTCTTCTAGAACATGATTTCTATTAGACTAAATTTATCTTATGTCTTTTCACTACCAACTATTTTAAATACAAAATCAAAGAATTTCCTCTCTAAACTGTCTTTAGAACTTAATGGGATCTTATGTGTCACCTTCTTAACCCCATTTAATTTTTTCACTTGAGAAAACAGCCCTTGAAAGATTAAACATGTTATTCAAATTATACAAATAATTCAATCTTAGAAATAAAGGTATATAAATATGTAAGTGTATCTATGTATTTTACCCTGTAGGTATGCCCAAATGGTTTATCTAAGTAAACTCATGGTGGGGAGGTGGGGGCGGGGGAGAAATGAAGATGGTGGAGTAGAAAGAAGTACATATTCTAGCTCTTCCCCCACAACCCATAAAATACCTGTAAAGAAAGACCTTGAACAAATTCTAGAGCAGCAGAAGCCACAGAAAGACAGAGTAGAGGAGATTTCTAGCCCAAGGTGACCTGAAAGGTGGACAGGAAAAGTCTATCACACTGCATGCAGAGTGGAGCACAGCCCAGACCTGGCCTTGTGACTCTGTGAGGAGCAGAACCAGAACAGGTTTCAGGGATGAAATCCCCAGAAGCAGCAGCAGTCCACAGATCCCTCAAACCACAGGCACCAAAGGTCAGTGAGAAGGCTTTTTCAATCTGAGCAAGAAGGGAGCAGACTCCTGGGCAGTAGAGGCTTCTGGCCAAGGCAGGCAGGTAGCAGCCAGCATCCATTGTTCCATTGTTGCAGCAGTGAGTATAAAACATCTGGGAGAGTTGAACAGGTGATCCAAATCTCAGCCTTGAGTGGTGGCCCTGCTCCCATCTAAAGCTTCTAAGGAAATTGAGCAGACGATCTGAATCTCAGCCCTGAGCAAAGTTCTGGGGTGAGCAGAAGCACTAGGACCCTCCTCTTGACAAAGGATTCAGAAGTCAAGTAACTGGCTGGGAAAATGCTAAAAAAAGGGAAATAAATAAGACCATAGAAGGTTACTTTCTTGGCAAACAGGTATTTCCTTTCATCCTTTTGGATGAGGAAGAATAAAGCATACTGTCAGAGGAAGTCAAGGATTCTCCATCCAGTACTTTCAAAATGAATATACAATGGGCCCAAGCCATTGAAGAGCTTGAAAAGCAAGTCAGCAGTTTGCTAAAGGAGACCCAAAAAAATGCTAAGGAAAACAACACTTTAAAAATAGGCTAACTCAATTGGAAAAAGAGGTCCAAAAAGCCAATGAGGAGAAGGCTTTAGAAAGCAGAATTAGCTTAATGGAAAAAGAGTTTCAAAATCTCACTGAAGAAAATAGTTCTATAAAAATGAGAGTGGAGACCAGGGAAGTTATTAACTATATGATAAAACAAGAAGTTGCAAAACAAAACCAAAGGAATGAAAAAATAAAAGATAATATGAAATATCTCATTGGAAAAACAACTGACCTGGAAAATAGATCCAGGAGAGACAATTGAAAAATTATGGGACTACCTGAAAGCCATGATCAAAAAAAGAGCCTAGACATTATCTTTCATGAAATTATGAAGGTAAACTGCCCTGATATTCTAGAAACAGAGGGCAAAATAAATATTGAAAGAATCCACTGATCATCTCCTGAAAGAGACACGAAAAGAGAAACTCCTAGGAATATTGTGGCCAAATTTCAAAGTTCCCAGGTGAAGGAGAAAGTATTGAAAGCAGCTAGAAAAAAACAATTCGGGTATTGTGGAAAGACAATCAGGATAACACAAGATCTAGCAGCTTCTACATTAAGGGATGGAAGGGCATGGAATATTATATTCCAGAAGTCAAAGGAACTAGGATTAAATCCAAGAATCACCTACCCAGAAAAACTGAGTATAATACTTCAGGGGGAAAAATGGTCTTTCAGTGAAATAGAGGACTTTCAAGCATTCTTGATGAAAAGACCAGAGCTGAAAAGAAAATTTCAATTTCAAACACAAGAGTCAAGAGAAGCATGAAAAGGTAAACAGCAAGGAGAAATCATAAAGGACTTTCTAAAGCTGAACTCTTTACATTCCTACATGGAAAGACAGTATGTGTAACTCTTGAGACTTTTCTCAGTATTTGGGTAGGTGGATGGATTATACACATACACACACACACACACACACACACACACACACACACATATAGACAGAGAGCACAGGTTGAGTTGAATCAGAAGAGATGATATCAATACAAAATAATATTAAGGGGTGAGAGAGGAATATATTGGGAGGAGAAAGGCAGAAATGGAATGGGGCAAACTATCACTCATAGAAGAGATAAGAAAATTTTTTTTTCGATGGAGGAGAAAAGGGAGGAGGTGAAAGGGGAAAAATGAAGCTTACTCTTGCCACATATGGTTTAAGGAGGGAATACCATGCTCACTCAATTTGGTTTGAAAATCTAACTTACACTACAGAGAAGTAGGGGAGAAGGGGACAAGTGGGGTGAGGGGGATGATAGAAGGGGAGGGAAAATGGGAGAAGGGAATAATTAGAAGTTAATGCTTTGGGGAAGGGACAAGGTCAAATGACAGAATAGAATAAATGGGAGACAGGGTATAATGGAGGGAAATATAGTTAATCTTACACAACATGGCTATTATGGAAGTCTTGTGCAAAATGACACATATGTAACCTGTATTGAATTGCTTGCCTTTTCAGTGGAGGTGGGTGGGGAGGGAGGAAGGGAGGGAAGTTGGAATTCAAAGTATTAGAAACGAATGTTGAGAATTGTTATAGCATATAACTGAGAAATAAGAAATACAGATAATGGGGTATAGAAATCTACCTTGCCCTTCAAGAAAAGAGAGAATGTGGGGATAAGAGAAGGGTGGGGTATGATAGAAGGGAGGACACATTGAGGGAAGGGGTATTCAGAATGCAAGATGCTGTGGGGAGGGGAGAGGGGAGAGATGGGGAGAAAAATTGGAACTCAAAATTTTGTGGAAATGAATGTTGAAATCTAAAAATAAATAAACCTATAAAAAAATGAGCTCATAGGGAAGTATAAATAGACATCTCTGGAATCTCAACCACCCCTCTCCAAAGAAGACTTTGATTCCAGCCCGAAAAGAGGAGGAGGTTAACTTATTCTGTTCTTCTTAGTGAGGAGTTACCTGGCTAGAATTACACCTTTTTGACTCCCTAAATATTACATCTAAGGATAATAGATTTTTAGTTACGTTCCACTATTTGTCATTGTACCTTAATAGGAAAGAGTTACCTCCAAGATATTTCTGAAGGTTCAACTCCCTTATACCAAACGCCAATTATACAAAAACCAACATAAATGTTGACTGGGAAATAAACCCATCTTACAAGCCATTGGCAAACAAAAATCAGAGAAATTGTATAGATTTAAATGTGCTAGAGAGTATACACACACACACACACACACACACACTCACGATGAGTTCTTACACTAGGAGGAAGCTCAAATAAGAGAAAGAGTGTGTCCTCTGTATTATTCAAGGGGAAATTTCTGTTTCTTGTGCAGTAACCTAGAGATACTGCTTGAGACACTGACTCCTCTGCATACTAGCTTCTTTCCAAAGTCTTTCTCTCCCTTCAGTAACATCTCTCTTAACAGAGTATGGAACCACATGTGTCTTCTTTTTTAACTGGAAGGAAAAAAAGTAAATTGCCATCTCTCATGCCACCTCTATCCTTCATGCAGCCCCAGAATATCATGTAATCATTCTTTTCACCAGTAAAGAAATATTAAGTAAATGTCCAGGCCTGAATCCTGGGTTACACAGCTATAATTAAGGTCTCTTGAATCCCATCAGTGATTTTTCCCACTCCAATATAATGTTGCCTTGTATCTGAATCTCTAAATAGATAAAACATAGCTGAATAAAACATAGTCAGATGTGTGTACATACATACACATATATGTGTATATATGTATGTGGTTGTATATGTGTGTATGTGGATATATATATGTATATATACACACACACATACACACATATAAAAATTGTTAAATCTCAAAAGTCTAAAATTAGGTTTCTTTGTTCCTAAAAATATCTCCCACATCTAAAGAGATGAAAATATGTTGAAGCATTTCAGCTAAACAATACCCATAGCATAGTTACATTTGAGAACTGTTGATTAATCAGTGTAATTCACTTGCCATAGATACATCAGAATTGGTGTAAGCCACATCCATGTTTAAATAGAATTTCTTTACCTATTTTTTCTAAGAAGCTACACTATAGTGATTAGCTCTTAGTGAAATGGTGAAGAGCAGATGCTCATCTCTTCACTTCAAGAAGAAAATTGGCTAATGAAATCTTGATCATCCACCATCTGCTTGTTAATGACTACCAGCAGCGGGTTCATTTATCTTTGTGTACTTGATCAGAAGGACTAATGGGTCTTGGACAATTCTAAGCCATTATAAGATGCCTTTTGGCTCACCTGCAAAGCAAAAGCAAAGTGAAACTAAACTGAAACTAAATAACCAGACATTAGGAAGCACAAGGAGTTATAGATTTTTAAATGACCTTTAATTTTGCTCAACTATCTAAAACAGAAGATCTAAATGAAATAGAGATTATAATGATCAATTTACTGCAGACAATAGTCTCCAGTGTATGACCACAACTTTGTGCAATATTCTAGTTCCAAAGCAACTACAGAACTTAATGTCAAAAGTTTATTGTATCTCATCCATAAAGAAAATAATGTTTTAGAGGACAAATCCAGGGTAAAGAATGGAAAAATAATGTATTAAAATTCTGTCAGTGTTCCTGGTAGGTGGGCAAACATTGATCATCTATTTCTCATATTGTTAGTCTATCAAAATAATGTTTATAAATATTTGATTCTTTGAAAAAGGTATAACAAAAAATGCAACTCATAAGCAAATGTTCAGCATATTGAATTTAAATATCAATAGCACAAAAATAAGCTTATATGCGTACTCTCATCTTTGCCTAATAGAAATATGTTCTCTGCAATTAAAGTAATTTGGTTTGTCAAAAAGGAGAATTAAAAAATACTTATTCTAGTATTTTTTCCTCTTCATAGCATATGCATAAATGGGCCAAATTAATGTTTATATTGGGGAAATAAAATTAGAAATTCACAAATATTATTATTATGTACAATTATATTCCCCAAAGTAATGTGAATCTGAAATTAGCAAATTCTATTTTGAACTTGAGACTGAGACTCTTCAGAGAAAATCAAATTATCATAATACTTAAGAAAAATATCAAAGGAAAACAAATAATTGGATTTAAAAATTGAGATGGATATTGTTAAAATTCAGAATTGTTTTTCTTGCTAATTTTGTCAGCTAGCACTTATTTTCTGAAAAAGACCATTTTGACTCTTCTATCTTGCCTCATTATTTTTCATTTTTCTCAAAGCAAAGGTTGTAATAATGATGACAAAATTATTGTAACTCTAATAACTGACTTTTATATAACATTTTGAGGCATCAAAGTGCTTTAAAAATGTCATCTCATGTGATCCTCCAAACAACTCCTAGGAGAGGTTGCTAATAATAGGTGCTATTATTACCCCATGTTGTAGATAAAGGAAATGAGTCAGACAATGGTTAAATGAGGCAGAGTACCCCCTCACCAGTGAGTGTCTGAGACTGGATTTGAACTCAGATGTTAATAATTCCAAGCCTAATACGTTACCCAGCTACTATGTCTCCCTCCAACTCCTATATTTTTACACTGATTAATAAACCATTGCAGATGGAAGACTGAGGGCTAGGAAGTAGTACAAAAGTGATTTAAAGTTATTATCAAAATCAAAGATATAAAATAATGATTCTTTCTAACCATTCAAAAGGATACAAATAAGGATCAACATGGATCCAATCCATTTTATTGGTACAGCAGCAAATTACATAGTATGTCTCTTCTACCCATCAATCAATGGAACAGATCTCAATCCATTCAAATCTACACAAGAAGCAGTACCATACCAGTACATACTTAATACCATACCTCCCTCTGATTACATACTCTACTAAGAAAAGTTCATTATATAATCAGCAGACAATAAAATATGATAGGATTATGTGGCCTGTGCATTCTTGAGTCAATTACGTAATTGTGAATATGTGAACTTCAATAGAAAAGAATTTGTTCCTGCCTACTACTCCCTTCTCATATATTTATCCAGAACATGCTTGAAGCATTTGTTGATCATTTTCATGTATGTTATATAGCCAGATACAGTAAAATACCCAAATGTAGCTATGATTTCATAAATCTAGGCTTTCATTTCAACAATTCATATCATAATCCAGCCATGTCTGTATATCCTGTGCAACTCTTGTCCATACCCTTCTTAAGTTCACAGAAGAGTGTCTATGTAACATATTGGAAAACTTTATCAATTCCATTGAAATTGATGTTTGTAATTGGAACACATAGGCTTTCAGATGGTGGTCCCTTGGTCTGTCACTTGACTAGCTCCATGAATAAAACATTCCATTTTTCAGTTCCAAGAATTTCTGGTTATCCCCTAAAATTGGGAATATTTTCCCTCCTTTGCTCCAAATTCTGGCCTCCCTGGCTCTTTTTGAGTCCCAATTAACATCCCACTTTTTAGTAGAAGCCTTCTTCAATGCCTCTTCATTCTAGTGTCATTCCTATCTATCTGATCTATCTGTCTTTCTAAGTTGGAGATGGGTGTGTATTACCACATCCATGCCTCAATAGATGAATGGTCAAAAATTGATGAAACTACTCTAAAATGAAAAATTAGAAAGTGTTCACAACCACGTGTAAAAATGTGTCAAACAAATAGTAATGAGAGAAATTGAAATAAAAACAAATCTGAGGCTAAATCTCACAACCTGTAAATTTGAAAAAAAAAATTCAAAAGAAATAGAAAAAGTTAATGTTGAAGGGACTGCAGAAAGATAGGCTCACACATAAATTATTGGTGAAGCTGTGAAATGGTTACAAGCATTTTGGAAAAAATTGGAATTTTGTAAATAAAATGAATAAAATGCTCCATACCCTTTGTACCACAGACTATATCATCAGCTTATTCCCTAAGGAAAGAACTGATAAGAAGAAAGCCAAAATACAGTAGCACTTCTTGCGAAAACTAAACAAAGTACTGACTCAACAACTGGACAATGACTAAACAAATTGTAGTACATGAATGTAGAGGAAGATTACTGCTCTTTAAAAAATAATTTGTGACTTATAGGACTGTCTCCCAAAGAGATTATACAAATGGGTAAAGGACCCACATGTACAAAATATTTATAGCAGCTCTTTTTGTGGTGGCCAAGAACTGGAAATTGAAGGAATGCCCATTAACTGGGAATGACTGAACAAGTTATGGTGTATTAATGTAATGGAATACTGTGTTATAAGAAATGATGAGCAGGTGGACTTCAGAAAAACCTGGAAGGACTTACATGAGATGATGATGAATGAGGGGAGCAGAACCAGGAGAACATTGTACACAATTACAACCACATTGTGAGATGATTAATTTTGATAGACTTGGCTCTTCTCAGCAATACAAGATTCTAAGACAACTCCAAAAGGCTCATGATGGAAAATGCTATCCACACTCAGAGAAAGAATTATGGAGACTGAATGTAGATCAAGGCATTGTATTTGCTCTCTTTCTTTTTTTGTTGTGTATTGCTTCTTCTTTCTCATGGTTCATTCTGCTGGTTATAATTCTTTAAAACATGACTAATGTGAAAATATGTTTAATATGAATGTATATGTAGAGCCTATATCAGATTACATACTATCTTGGGAAGGGGGAAAGGGAGGAAGGGGAAGTAATTTAACACTGAATAGCTTGTGGAATTGAATGCTGTAAACTAAAAATAAACAAATTAATTACTTCTTAAAAAAGAAATAATGTGTGTGATAAATACAAATAAGCATGGAAAGATGTATATTAACTGATGTAGAGTGTATAAGCAAAAGCCAAACAGAGACAAGAACGTGTGTGTGTGTGTGTGTGTGTGTGTGTGTGTGTGTATAAAATTACCTATGTGGAAATAACAATGGCACACCAAAAAAACAAACAAAAGTAAATGTAACAAAATGACAAAGATCAAATAGGAATTGAATGACAATGTATGAGACGCCATCATCAAAATATCCCTTTGTAAAGGTGAGAAATCCAGAGTACTTACACAATTGCATGAATTTTTAGACTTTTTCAATGTATCGATCAATTGGGCTAATATTTTTCTTTAAAAATATTATTTGTTATATGGCATGCCTCTCTGTGAAAGAGAGTGGGAAGGGCATATGACAAACTATAATGATCTAAGAAACAAGAGTACCACAGAACAGTTATTTTAAAAACAGTGAACAAAGTCATTCATTTTTCAAATGATAAAGGTTGAAAATTCAGTCAGGAATCATTCAATAATCGCTTATTAAGAGCTTGCTCTGTATTAAACATTGTGCTTAGCACAAAGGGTATAAAAAAATAAAATATAGTACTTGTCTTCAAGAAGTCCAAAAACTAAAGGAGGGAGACAAGTAAACAAAGGTAACAAAGGTGTACACAACAGGCTTTTGATAGGATAATGAAAAGAGAGCAATAAAGATTTGAGAGATGGTAATTTTCTACAAATATTATTAGGACAAACTCTTCTCACCATGAAGGAGAGTGGAATCATTTCATTTGGAATTTAACATTACAGTCCTGAATATGCTTGTAGAGAAAAGGGAAATTTCAATATAGAAAATAAACATGGGAAAAGATAGTAGACTTAATATATGAAGACAAACGAGAAATAACAGTTTTGAAGGATTCATTCTTAAGGCTTCTGAAAAAGAAAAACATACTAAAGTTTTGAAAAGTTCAGAAATTATTACATTTTAAAAATAACCAATTAAAACACCAATAATTATCAGTCTTTATGGCTATTTCTACTCTATCTGATTTTATTAATATATTTTATAAATTATGTAAATATGTCATTAGATTACGTATATATGCATCAAAGGTATTCTTTGTGGGAATGTAATGCTTCAAGGGTATAAAAATAATAAAAATAATGAGTGGGGCAAGATCTTCCTACAGCATTTGATGCTGTTTATCACCCATTTCTTTTGTATTTTTTCCTCCTTGTTTTTTATGACACTATTATGTCATAATTCATTTCCTGCCTCTATGAACTGTCCCCAATATTTTTTGGAACATCATTACCATGTCCATGACCTAAAAGGAATGCTACCCAAAGCTCTGCCCTACACCTTTTTCTATCTTTACTTTTTCTCTTCCTGAGATGCCACCAAGTTTTGTGAATTTGAATATCATGTCTATTTAAATATCTCAGATCTATGTATCTAACTCGACTGGTTTCCAGTATTTTATCTCTACCTCTGTTGGATATCTTCTCCTGGATATCCCATAGTTATCTTAAGCAAGTTCCCAAATGAGTTCATTATTTTCTCCCTAAACTCACTCTTTTAAATTCACTCTTTCTAGGGTACCCCAGTTATTCCAGACATGAAGATTGGAAGTCATTCTTTGTCTTTTCCCTCTCATCAATTTCACCCTTATATTCAACTGGTTGCCAAGTTTATTCCTCTATGTTCAGAATATCAACAGCTCTCACTTGGACTAATGTCATAGCTTCCTAATTGATCTACCTTGCAGTCCCTCCCCTCTCTAATCCAAACTTCATATTCCTGCCAAACTGATATTCCTGAAGCATAGGTCAAAGCATTTTTCCCCTGCTTGAGACTATTGAGTGATGCCCCTCTTTCCTAAAGAATTAACTACAAATAGCTTCATTTAACACTGAAAGTCTTTCACAATTTGGTCCCAACCTATCTTTCCTGGCAGATTAGACAATATCTCCCAACTCAAATACTATATACTTACTAACTTACCTTTCTCATACATGGTATTCCATTTCCCATTTCTCAGGAAATGGTGTTTAATAATAATAAAGTGCTTAATAAATGATTCACATTGAATGAATTTCAACCTATCCAACTGGAAATCATCAAGAATCCATAAATACTTAGATCCCATAATGAAAGAAATTGAAATGAATAAGCATTTATATAGTGCCTACTATGTGCCAGTCACTATAACTAAGTGCTTTTTGCAAATATTATTTCATTTGATCCTCTTAAAATAACCTTGCAATGTAGTTCAAAATGAAATATTAAATTACTAACTATAGTGGAGGTCCTATTATCCCTGCTAAAATAAAGGTACCAACTTAGATTATACATAAATAACTACATGGTATGACTAAATATGTAACAATGAAACAGAACATACCCATGAATTGATTATATTGAAAACTAAAGAAAGGTAATAGCAAGACAGCAATACAGACACTATTTCAACCAAAGTGGACTAGGTAAGGATATCTGGGCAGGAATACTGAGAGATGGATTGCACTTTAATGTGATTTATGTAGATTATAGTAATTCTTTTATTACTCCACAAATTGCTTTACTTCTATTCAGCATTAACAATTAGGCAACCTCTCTTTTCTTATTCATCTATTATACCTTGGTTTCTAGCATGTCACTCTCTGTTTGCTTTCAGCCTCTCTGACTATTCTCTCTCTCCCTTCACAGAAGTGCCACATAATTGAAAGAGCACTAGTCACAGATTCAGCAGACCAAAATTTGAAAAAATCATGATATCTCAGTTTCTTCTATGGTAAAATGGATATACTCATTTTGTTCTGCCTACCTCAAAGTTTCTAGAAAGAAAACAGATTTAAAACAATGCATAAAGTTATATATATGTATAGATAGATAGATAGATATAGATATATAGATATAACTTTTGTAAGTATAACTTTATATATTGTTAATATATATGTATATATATGTATATACATATATATAAGCAATATATAAAACAAGGCTTAAAACAATAAAGTTGAATTATTATTGTTATTCCTAATCTCACTTACTGGGGCATTTTCCATGGATTTTTTGTATTTTTCTTACTGAACCTAGGTAGCCTATGTTTTTGGCAACGTACTTCAGCAAAGTTCTTAGTATAATTTAAACTTCACTGGTTTATGGAGGATTAGGCTAAGCACTAAGCCAAGGTCAAAACCTTGAGGGTCAACAAGGTAGTACAGTGGATAGAATGGTGGGCCTGAAATCAGGAAGACTCATCTTCCTAAGTTCCAATCTGGTCTCAGAACTCACTAGATATGTGACCCTGGGAAAGTTACTTAACGTGCTTTCCTCAGTTTTCTCATCTGTAAAATAAGTTGGAGAAAGGAAATGGCAAACTACTACAATGTCCTTGTAAAGAAAACCCCAAATATAGTTGCAGAGAAATGGGCATGAATGAAATAATGACTGAACAACAACAAGGAAATCTAGAGAGATAAGTCAAGGAGTTAAAATGTCCAGAAATTAGAGGTGTTCTCTAAATCAAAAGGCAAATTAAAAGCAAGCATTACAATGAGATCCAAGAGGGAGCTAATATACCCAAGTCCAGGGTCCAGATTGCAATGTTTTGGTGCCACAAGAAATAAGGCAAAAGAATTTTCATATTGTGTCAGAGTGGCTTTCATCTAAGATAGATGAAATTTTTTAGCTCAGTTGTATGCAGACATTTCCTATCCTCATCCTCATCATAGTTTCCTTCACCTGAAGAGCTTCCATTTCCATGGGTAATTTTGTTAACTTCATTGGAATTTATGTAGCAGCAAGAGTATCTGTCCTCAACCCTATTCTTTTCCCAATATAACCTTTGGTGATCTTGTCTACACCTTTAGCTTCAATCATCACTTCTATGCCAATGATTCACAAGTACTTATATAATATGCCCAGACTTTATCTCTTTCCCAAGCACCAAAGTTAAAATTTGTAACTACTTATGCTGAAGTATCAGCAGCATGTCTTAGGATATCTCCAGCCCATGCTTCATACTCAAAAAAATCAAGATGTATCTTCTCATTTTCTCCTTAAAATCTATTTCTCATTTTGACTGCCATTCCTCTCTCCTCAATCACACTGAAACCATCTTCCAGTCACCAAATTCTGTCACTTCTACTTCATAAGGTCTCTCAAAATTTCCCCCTCCTTTACAATTCCACTATAATCACTTCAATTCAGTATGTTTTATTACCTATCCAAGACTCAAAATTGCCTTATAATTGAAGATTTTATTTTCATCCTATAAAACCAAGGATGTGCTACATTTTAAAATTAGTACCTAGGAAATTTTGTCTTATATATAAGACAAACATATTAAATAATCATAAAATATATTTTTATTCACCAAACTAAGGAAACTATCTCTTAACTGAACTGAATAAGAATAACTGTATTTAAAAAAATATAAAATCTGCAAAGGGATACTTTTATTTCAATTCATGCCCTAAAATATAGAATAACATTTTTTAAAAAATTCTTTTGTAGTCCATATTGTAAATGCTTTTAAAAGATGTATCACCTGACCAAAAGTTTGAATTGCTTTATCTGTTATGAACTGTGTTAAAAATAAATATAAAAAATAACATATAAAATAACCTCATAATATTAGATGTTGAAAGGATATTATTACTATGTGTCAACCACTATGGGCAACAATGGGACCAGAAAAACAAATAAGCAACAATTAACCTCAAAAAATTTGCACTGTGTTACAATGCAAGATAAAGTGGAGAAACTGGATCCAATAAAATAACTACATAGCAGTTACTGTCCTAGACCTTGTGGATATGAAAACCAAAAATTAAATAGTGCTAAACCCAAGAAAATTATATTTTATTGGGGAGATAGCATACATATAAAAAGTACATATTATTTATAAAAAAGAAAAAGACAGCACTTTGGACATCTGAAGGTATTTTCAATTGGAAGCATCAAGAAGGACATCATACTGAATGCTTCAGTTGAGCCGAGCTTTGAAGAAAGCCAGGGATTCTAAAAGTAGAGGGAGGAGGGCATGCATTCCAGGCACAGGGGACATCGTGTTCAAAGGCTGTCTTGATTATACTTGTCATTCACCTGTATCTGTCCTTAGAACTCCTAAATTTTAATCACTGCTTTCTCTACTTTTATGCCAAGCTCCTGAGTGCTGAAAGCTTTTTTTTTAAATTACACTAAGTTCTCCTACAGACATATTCCATTTAACCTTCACTGTTCCCTTTCTGTAGTCTGGGAATCCTGTTATTCACCTCTGATTAATTCTGTCACATTTACCATAGTGACTTTTCTAAATTTTCTCTCTCTTCAAACCCAAAATTTTATCCCTACTTCCTGATTTACTTGGCATATTCAATCAAGCCTCATACTCAAAATTTTATCCCTATTTCCTGATTTATTTAGAAAATTCAATCGTTTCATAAATTTTTCTATCACTTCACACCTCAACTTTCTTCAGTCTGAGATGATGAAATGTTCCATCCTATTCCTTATACTAAACATGCCATTTGTTTCCTTTATCCAATTTCTTTCCATCTCCTACAGAACCTTGTTTAATTAATCATTATTTTTCTTGGCAGTTTTGAATTTATCCCTCTTTTCTTAATTCTTTTACTACTATCTTCAAACATAGTTTACTATACTCAATCAAAAAACAAATCAAAAAAGAGAGAAAACACAATACAGGGAGACTAAATTACTCCCTGTAGAATCTGGATAAAAGAACAAGCCAATTCAGAAACATGCGACTAAAGAGTTCAAGGTTTATTGTCATTCAAACCAAGCCCCTGAAAGAGATATCCTTGGGCTGTAGGGAAGGGGCAGAAGAAAAAGAGTTTTTGCTCTCACTGTCACCTAAGGGAGACTTTGTGAACTTTGAAATGTCTAGGACACTTGAACTTCTTTTTGGTATCCTACAAGTGTCCCAAAACAATGATTGACAGCACTGTCTGCATCAGGAGAAAAAAACTAGTCTGAGCAATAATACTTTGGGGTTTTTTAAGGAACACAGGAGATAAGAATATTTTATCTTAAGGGAAACTGGAAAGGATCTCATCAAGGGAATGAAAAGAATAAGAATCCATTATTTGAGAAGAATAAGATAATAATAATAGGAAGAAAAAAAGAGTAATAATCAATTATCAAGACCTGTGAGCTCAACCCTTTATCACATAAGCTTTATAAGTTTGAGCTTACTTTCTCTCAAACTCTATGTATACTTATGAAAGAATACATTTTATCCTTTCAAGAAAATTTGTTCCAGTGAATATTATTATGCTATTAGTAAATGATACTAATGATATTAAGTGGGTATATTTGCCAGCTAATTAAGTTTGGCTAACTAAATTGTAGGAAGCACACTGATAGGGGCTCAAAAGCAACAACATTGGGTAAACAAATCTCCCATAAGCCTGGAGGAGAAATAATAGCCATTCTTTGGATGCTCAAATTGTCAGTGGGAGTGGGAGTTGAGATAGTAGTCCCAGATGATTGGCTACTAGCAAGAAAATATAAATTAAATATTTTCAAAACTGAATTCAATTTCTGTATTTTATATTGGTAGCATATCACATTCTCTCATTTACCTAAAGTTGAAATCTTTGAATCATCTTTTTGTCTTCCTTTTCTCTTTCCTTTACTACTTAATTGGTTGACAAGTCCCATAAAATTCTTTCAGTATATTTGGCATGTGATACCTTATTCCACTCATGCTGTTACTATTCTAGTACAATCTTTCAAAACTTTTACCTGAATTATCTTAGTCTCCTAACTGGTGTCTTTACCTCTTTAATCTATCCTTCACAAAAACTGCAAAACAATACCCTAATGCACCCTTATATCCCAGGCAAAAAATATTCTTAAATTCCCTATTACCTTTGGAACAAAATACAGTTTTCATAGTCCAAAATTAAAGACCTTTCGTGATCTTAATCTATTCTCATTTTCAAGACTTATTTCATCCAGGTCTCCTTCACACATTTATAAATTCAGTCAATTAGTACTGTTTCTTATCAAAGTCAACATAACACCTCCTTTCACACCTTCATGCAAACATCTGCTGTGCTTGAAATGCACTACATTTACATCACTTGTTGAAATCTTTCTCTTCCTTTATGATCCAGCTTAGGTGAAGCTTCCTCCATGAACCTTTCCATGATCCTTTCAACTGAAAGTAACATCACCCTCCTCTAGTTTTCCTACAACACTTAGTGTGAGTCACTCTTTTGACTCACACTTCAATTGCATTCTCACTTGTGTCATATTTGTGCATCTGCTCTATCTACCCTACTGGAATGTAAAGAGCTCACATCCCAGAACCATTTGATATTTAATCATAGTATCCCTAATTTCCACAACAATTACTTACATATATTAGATTCTAAGTGACCATCTCATTAGTTGAATTAAATTGAATGTATCTACTTTGCACTATTTATACAATAAAGATGAAAAGGAAAGATATCTTTGATATGTTTTATAAAGTTTAAGTTCTTAACCAACACATTTATTTGTCTCTTCAAATATTTGTAAATAATTGAGGTCAAGTGTTGGGACTGGAAGCTCAATTCCGTGTGGACAGTCTCGGGCAGGTAAAAGTGGGACTTCTAAATCTTAGAGTCTTACGAGGCCCTCCATGAACAGCGGGGGTTCGAGAAGGTCAGACCGAGCTAGCTCGGCTAGCTCGGGTATTTCCGCCTCTCCCCCGGAGATACCTGATGGGTGGAGTCTCCCTGCCCTCGAGGTCGTCCCGGATTGGAGCACACCTAGTTAACTAACAGCACGGTATTGAGATGCAAACTGTGTGGCTGAAGATTAAGTAGGATTGAGGAAGCCTAAAAGCTCTCTTAGCACGTGTGGAGCCAAAGAGAAAAGTAGGGCTCCGCTTCTTTTCTTTCCTCTCTCCCCTCCCCCTCTCTCCCCGCTTGTACTTCTACTTCCAATCCCTTAAGCTTAGCCTTCTTAGGAAATCTCCCCCTCTTCGTCCTAAGAAAGAAGACCCCTTGCACTTGTAACCGAAACCCTGTAATAAAGCTCAACCCCTGTTTGACTCTGGAACGTCCTTTCTCTCATACGTGCATCCGGCATGGCCAGCTGAAGACCTGGACAGGTAAGAAAGACTCGGGTAGCCCAATACAGGCCTCTAGGCCTGGCAGTCAAGAATTCTATCTTATGCATCTTTGTATCCCAATACTTAATGAAGAATTTTGTACTTACTAGATGGTCAATAAATATGTGTTGCCTGATTAATTTTAGAGAAAAATATTCTTTTAGAATAGTAATCAAACTTTGAGGGTCCAATTTGATAATGTGAGTGGAACTTGAGATAGTTGTCCCAGCATGTTAAAGTACTCAAATATTTTGATTCATAATGCTTTACTTAAGAATATCTATATCAGACATTTCAGAGTGTGAATTTTAGTTGAAGTATTAACCTAAATATACACAAGTCCATACAATATCTTACAAAGACATGACCTTAGTAAACATTTTTATTTTTTCTAAGCAAAATAATTGTTTTCAAGGCGAAGTTTATTGCATTCAATAATGATAAAAGGAGTTGAAGAGAATTCCTTCAAATGTAAGAAATATAAGGAATACAGATATTAAATGTCAGCTGATAAAATAGTAAAGTGAGTGTTCTACTAAAATACACTTAGAGGTATGAGTTCTACAATCCAATAAGGGAAATAAGGTAAACTTACAGGTGACAGTAGAAGACATCAATCATCTGAACAATTCAACAACATAGCCACATAAGGAAGGGAACTCAGGAGTCAGATGAGAAAACTTCTAATATTTTTAGTTGACTTAGAAATTAGTGGCAAATTCAAGTCCAATAATTTTTTGATAATCACATCAGTGATATTAAATGTCATGGGCATAGCCTTTGCCCAAATAGAACTCTGAGTTACCTATATGTGTTTAAGGGTTTAGAGGAAGGGATTAAGAAGTACAAAAACTCACTGGAGAAAATAGCTCATTAAAAGGAAAAATTGGACAGATGGAAAAGGAGATGCAAAATTTAACTGAAAAAAATAACTTGATAAAAATTAGAATTGGGCAAGCAGAAGCTAATGACTTTATGACAAATCAAGAATCAGTCCAACAGAATATAAAGAATGAAAAGATAGAACAAAATGTAAAATATCTAACTAGAAAAACAAATGACCTGGAAAATAGATCCAGGAGATAAAATCTAAGAATTATTAGTCTAGCAGAAAGTCATGATGAAAAGAAGAGCCTGGACAATGTCTTCCAAGAAATCATCAAGGAAAACTACCCACAAGTCCTAGATTTGGAGGACAAAATAGTTATCGAAAGAATCTATGTTCACCTCCTGAAAGAGATTCCAAACTAAAAACACTACAGAATATTGTTGCCAAGTCCCAGAACTATCAACTGAAGGAGAAAATACTGGGGACAGCCAGAAAGACACAATTCAAATATCGAGGAGGTACAGTCAGGATGACACAGGATCTTGCAGTTTCTACATTAAAAGATCAGATATTCTGCAAGACAAAGGAGCTGGGAGTACAACTAAGGATCAATTACCCAGAAAAATTGAGCATAATATTTCAGGCAAAGAGACACACATTCAAGGAAATAAGAGATTTCCAGAACTTTCTGATTAAAAGGCCATGGCTCAATAGAAAATTTGATCATCAAACACAAATCTCAAGAGAGGCATAAAAAGGTAATAAGGGGAAAAAATTGTTATTCAATATGAGCAAACTGTTTACATCCCTATAAGGGAAGATGACACTTGTTAATGTTGAGAATTATATATTTATTACGATACATAAAAGGGGTATGCATAGATAGAGGGAGTTGGTATAAAGTAAAGGATGTGAAAATAAAAATGTGATTTAAGGATGTGAAGGGATTGTAAGGGGAGACACGAAAAGGTGGAGGCAGAAAAAGGTAAATTACATCACAGGAAGAAACAGAAAAATATATTGCAGTAGAGGCAAAGAGGGGAGGGAGATGAGCATTGTCTGAGATTTACTCTCATCTGATTTGGTTCAAGGAGGGAACAACAGCCTCAGTTAAGTATAGAAATGTTAATAGTTCTATGGGCAGTAGGAAAGGAAAGGGGAAAGAAAAGGAGGCCTGGGATGCTAAAAGGGAGGGAAGAAGTAGTAAGGGAAAGGAGGAGTAAAAGGGAGGGAGGCTGATAGAAGGGAGGGAAGATTGAGGGAGGTGGTAACCAAAAATGAATAGTCTACTGTGGAGGGGAAAGGAGAAGGAAGAACTAAAAAGATAAAGGGGGTAAATATTATGGAGGGAAAGACAAAATAATAATCATAACCGTTAATGTGAATGGGATAAACTTTCCCATAAAATGGAGGCAGAGAGCAGAATGGATTAAAAACCACAATCCAACAATATGTTGTTAGCAAGAAACACATTTGAAATGAGGGAATATACACAGGATAAAGGTAAGAGGTTGGAGCAGAATATATTGTGCTTCATCAAATGAAAAAAGCAGGGGTAGCAATCCTAATCTCAGACAAACCAAAAGCAGGAATAGATCTAATCAAAAGAGATGAGGAAGGAAACTATATCCTACTAAAAGCCACCATAGAAAAAGAAGAAATACCATTACTAAACATATATGCTCCAAGTGGTATAGCATCCAAATGTTTAGAGGAGAAGTTAAGGGAGTTAAAGGAAGAAATAGACAGCAAAACTATACTAGTGGGGGAACTCAATCTCCCCGTCTCAGAATTTGATAAATCTAACTTCAAAATAAACAAGAAAGAAGTTAAGAAGGTGAATAAAACTGTAAATAAGGTAGATATGATATATCTCTGGAGGAAAATGAGTAGGGATAGAAAGGAATATACCTTTGTCTCAGTGGTACATGGCACATATATCAAAACTGACCATAAAATCCATAAAATCTTCACAATTCAGTGCAGAAAGGCAGAGATAGTCAATGTATCCTTTTCAGATCATAATGCTATAAAAATTATATGTAACAAAAGGCCATGGAAAGATAAACCAAAAATTAACTGGAAACCAAATAATGTAGTCCTAAAGAATGAGTGGGGTAAAGAAGAAATCATGGGAACAATCAACAACTTCATTGGAGAGAATGACAATAATGAGTCAATCTACCAAATCTTATGGGATACAGCAAAAGCAGTTCTTAGGGGAAGTTGTAAATCATTGAATGCCTACATAAATAAAATACAGAAAGAGGAGATCAGTGAATTGGGTATGCAGCTGAAAAAGCTAGAAAAAGAACAAATTGAAAATTTGTTAACTAAATTCCAAAGTAGAAAGCCTGAAAACCAAAGGAGAGATTATAGTAAGACTGAAAGTAAGAAAACTATTGAACTAATAAATAAAACTAAGAGTCTGTTTTATGAAGAAAACAATAAAATGGATAAATCTATGGTCAGTTTGATTAAAAAAAAAGAAAACCAAATTACCAATATCAAAAATGAAGAGAATAACTAAGCTCCATTGAAGAGGAATTTAAAACAATAATTAGAAATCACTTTGCCCAATTGTATGCCCATAAATTCAACAATCTAAATGAGATGGATGAATATTTTTAAAAATATAAATTGCCCAGATAAATAGAAGATGCAGCTGAATATTTAAATAACCTCATCTCAGAAAAAACAAATTGAACAAGCCATCAATGAACTCCCTAGGAAAAAAATTTCCAGGGCCTGATGGATTTATAAGAGAATTCTATCAAACATTTAAAGAAAAGTTAATTTCAATACTATATAGACTATTTGGGAAAATTGTTGAAGAAGGAGTCCTACCTAATTCTTTTTATGATACAAATATGATTTTGATGCCTAAACCAGGAAAAATCAAAACAGAAAAAGAAAATTATAGATCTATTTCTCTAATGAATATAGACACAAAAATTTTAAACAAGTAACTAGCAAAAAGAATACAGCAACTTATCACAAGAATAATACATTATGATCAGGTAGCATTTACACTAAGAATGCACGGGTGGTTCAATAGTAGGAAAACTATCAGCATTATTGATCATATCAACAAAAGAACTAACAGAAACCATGTGATTATCCCAATTAATATACACAAACTTAAAAAAAAATACAGCACTCATTCCTACTGAAAACACTGGAGAGCATTGGAATAAATGGGACTTTCCATAAAATAATAAGTTGTACCTACTTAAAACCATTAGCAAGCATGATATGTAATGGGGAAAAGCTAGATGAATTTCCGATAAGATCAGGGATGAAACAAAGATGTCCATTATCGCCACTATTATTCAATATGGAACTAGAAATATTAGCTTTAGCAATAAGAGAAGATAAAGAAATTGATGAATTAGAATAAGCAAAAAGGAAACTAAGTTATCAGTCTTTGAAGATGATATGATGGTATACTTAAAAAATTGCAGAGAATCAAGTAAAAACTACTTGAAATAATAAGCAACTTTGGCAAATCTGCAGGTTACAAAATAAACTCAGATAAATCATCTGCATTTCTACATATTATTAATAAAGCCCAACAGCAAGAGACAGAAATGGAAATCCCATTTAAAGCTACAGTAGACACTATAAATATCTGGGAGTTTATCTGTCAAAACAAACACAGGGACTGTATGAACATAATTACAAAATACTTTTCAAGCAAATAAAGTCAGATCTAAGTACATGGAAAAACACCAGTTGCTTGTGGATAGGCCAAGCTAATATAATAAAGATAACAATTCTAACTAACTTAATTTATTTATTCAGTGCCATACCAATGAAACTACCAGATAATTATTTTCAGGAGCTAGAAAAAATAATTTCAAAATTCATCTGGAAGAACAAAATGTCCAGAATATGAAGGGAACTACTGAAAAGTAATGCTTGAGAAGGTGGCCTAGCCCTATCTACCAGGTCTCAGATTATATTATAAAGCATCAATCATCAAGACCATAATACTGGCTAAGAAACATAGGGGTAGACCAGTCGAATAGGTTAGGTACTCAAGACACAATAGTCAATGAATATAGCAATCTATTGTTTGATAAACCCAAGGACCCCAGCTTCTGGGATAAGAACTCACACTGACAAAAATTAAATGACATTGTGGCAGAAACTGGGCATAGAACAATGCCTGATACCATACAAAAGAAAAAGTCTAAATAGATACATGTATACTAGAATACTATACTATACTATACTATACTATACTATACTATACTATACTATACTATACTATACTATACTATACATTATACTTTATATTAGGTATAAAGACTGACACTACAAACAAATTAGGGGAGCAAGAAACAGTGTATTTGTCAGATTTATGGAGAATGGAGAAATTTTTGACCAAACAAGAGACAGAGAACATTAACATAAACATTTTGATTATATTAAATTGAAACATTTTTGCACAAACAAACCTAATGCAACCAAGATTAGGAGGGAAGCAGAATACTGGGAAAGAATTTTTTAACTAGTGTCTATGATAAAGGTCTCATTTCTAAAATATATAGAAAACTGTGTCCAACGTACAAGAATATAAGTCATTCCCCAATTGATAAATGGTCAAAGGATACAAACAGGCAGCATTCAGGGGAAGATTATAAAGCTATCTACAGTCATACAGAAAAATGCTCTAAATCACTATTGATTAGAGAGATGCAAAAAAGCCAAACAAACAACTCTGAGGTACCACATCACACCTATCAGATAGGATAACAAGACAAAACCGGAAGATGACAAATGTTGGAGAAGATGTGGGAGAGTTGGAACACTAATTCATTATTGGTGAAGCTGTGAGCTGATCCAAATATTCTGGAGAGCAATTTTGAGCTATGCTCAAGGGGCTACAAACATGTGCATTACCCTTTGACCTAACAATATCACTTCTAAGACTGTATCCCAAAGAGATCATAAGAATGAGAAAGGGTCCCATATGTACAAAGCTGTTTATAACAGCTCCCTTTGTAGTGGTCAAATACTGGAAATCAAGGGGATGCCCATCAATTGAGGAATGGTTGAACAAGTTGTGGTATATGAATGTAATGCAATACTATTTTGCTATAAGAAATGATGAATAGTAAGACTTCAGAGAGACCTGGAAGGTATTATATGTACTGATCCTAAGTGAAAGGAGCAGAACCAGGGGAGCTTTGCACCAGCAACAATCACAGTGGGCAAGGAATTTTTCTGGTAGAATTTGTCCTTCACAGCAAACAAGGACTTAAAAATTCCCAATGGTCTCTTGAGGCAAAACACTGTCCACATCCAGAGAAAGGACTATGGAATAGTATTGCAGAATGAAGCAGACCTTTTTCTCTCGGTTATGTTTTATTTTGTTTTATTGTATGGTTTCTCCCACACAATGTAATTCTATGCAATAAGACCAAGGTGAAAATGTATTTAATAAGAATGTATGTGTAGAACCTGTATAAGACTGCATACCATCTTGAGAGGGAGTGGGGTGGGAGAGGGGAATGAAGGGGAAGAATCTAAGATATATAGGAGTGATTGTAGAAAGCTGAAAACAAATAAAATAATTTTAAAAAGAAAAAGAAAACATACATTCTAGAGGTGACGTTATTTTAAGAAACATTTAGTGTTGTAGTCTCAAGCTATGGTAATCAAGAAAAAATGCAAAGATTAAATGATCATGGGCAATTCACATACACCTTTAGGTATGTGTATACACACATATATCCACATATGTAAGAATTATGTATATATAAAGAAATATTGAACGATATGCTTGCATTTTAATCTCTATAAATTTGTCTTGAATGTGGGCTTTGCATGATTTTAGGGTATCCTCAATAAAATATGAGAAGAAAACTAATAATCCTTCAAATAAATTTTGCAGCAGACAACATCTTTACAGCCCAGAACTAAATGAGATTTTTTAGAGAATGTGATTTCACATTGTTTAATGACTTGTAAAAATATGTATTTGTCTCAGTAGAGTATAACATCATGTGAAGGTTCATCTTAGATAAATTTGTATGTCATCTATACACCAAAATTATTTAAGGCTCTATGACAGTTGTGACAATCAAGAGACAACAAAAAAGTCCCAAACTGGTAAGAGAAGTTTATATTGTGAAGACTTCAATGAGCCACTAATTCCTGATATGATAACAAGGAAAATAACATATTTCTTTAGAACTTTAAATTTTACAAATAACTTTCCTCATTCACTATGACTTAACTAATTTTGAAGATAAAGTATCTGAAGCTCAGAAAGGTTACATGATTGGTTTGTGGAAGAAATTTGGAAAGATATAGTCAAGGAGTATGACAAGGCTTCATGTTTTACCTTTATTTATTAATTTACATGGAAGACCGAAGTGGGGGGCGTGTTGCTGAGTGGTTTTCTGCTTTCAGATGATTGTGTATTCAATGTAGCCTCTGAACCTGAGATGCAACAAAGTATGGATCAATTCTCTGCTGCCTGTGCTAATTTTGACCTAATAATTTACACCAAAAAAAAAAAAAAACCACAGCTGTTCCATCAGCCACCAGCACACATCCATATGTGGAGCTGTTGGTTACAACAAGTGGAGACGTTTTGAATGCTGTGGATAAGTTCACTTACCTTGGTAGTGGACTTTCCAGGGATGTACACATTGACAATGAGGTTGCTACACGCATTGCCAGAGCTAGCTCAGTGTTTGGGAGGCTCCGAAGAAAGGTTTGGGAGAGAAGAGGTATGAGACTGACTACCAAATTGAAGGTCTACAGAGTCGTTGTGCTAACCTCATCGTTATATGCTTGTAAAACATGGACACTCTACCAGTGACAATGCCAGGAAACTGAATTGCTTCCATTTGAATTGTCTTAGGAAGATTCTGAGGGTCACCTGGCAGGATAAGTTACCAGACGCTGAAGTCCTTGCTCGAGCTGAACTGCGAAGTATTCAAACTATGCTTCAGAGAGCACAACTCCAATGAGTTGACCATGTTGTTTGAATGCAAAATTTATGCTTGCCAAAAAGACTATTTTATGGAGAACTTGCATGGGGCAGGTGATCACATGGTGGCCAGAAGAAATGATTCAAGGTCACTCTCAAGGTCTCTCTGAAGAACTTTGGATATGACTGTGAAATATGGGAGACACTGGCTCAGGACTGCTCAGCATGGCATGCCCACATAAGAAATGGTGCTGTGCTCTTTTAGCAAAGCAGAATTGAGACAGCACAAAGTAAATGCAGGATGCACAAATTTGGGATATCTACCCAAAAAATTTTCATATGGACTATCTGTGCCCAACCTGTGGTAGAGCATTCTGAGCTCATACTGATCTGATCAGCCACAGTCAGACACACTGAAATTTCACTTTACAATGGTGATGTCATTTTGGTCCTCTTCAAAGATGAAGGACAACAACCAGTTTATATGAAGAATGCATCATGTGAAATGCCAGGGTGGATGAATCAAAAGTTGGAATTAAGATTGCTTAAAAATATGAAAAATCCTCCATGTGCAGACTATACTATCCTGATGACTGAAAGTGAAGAATTTAACAGCCTTTTGATGAGGCTTAAAAGCTGGCCTGGAACTTAAAATAAAACAAACTAATATCATGGCAACTGATCCCATCACTTTCTGCAAACAGAAGGAGAAGAAATGGAAGCAATGTCAGATTTTATATTCTGGCATTCAAAAATCCCAGCAGATGGCAACTGCAACCGTGAAATTAAAAGACAATTCTTTCTTGGAAGAACGGTTATGGTAAATCTGGACAGCATACCAAAAGCACAGATATTATCTTGCCAGCAAGGTAATAGTCAAAACTTTGGTTTTAATAGAAGTAATGTATGACTGCGACAGTTGGAATATACAGAAAGCTGAGCACCAGAGATCCAAAGCTTTCAAAATGTGGTGAGGAGAAGACTTTTGAGAATCCCTTGGACAGGAAAGAGAATAAAAAATTCAATATTTAAAAAATATTTCAGATTATCATTTGGAGGTACAAATGCTGAAACTGAAGCTTAAACACGTTGGTTACCTAATGAGAAGACAGGCCTTACTGTAAAAGACCATGAAGTTGGGAAAGATTGAAGGCAAAAGGAGAAGGGGGACAGCAGAAGATGGAATGCGTAGATAGTGTCATGGAATCAATGTACATAAACTTGGACAGACTTCAGGAGAAATCAGAGGATAGAAGGGCCTGGTGTTCTGTGGTCCATGAGGTCAGGAAGAGTTGGACATGACTGAACAGCAATGACATGACAATCTGAATCATTTCTCAATAAAGAGCTTTCTGCATATCTCTCAGGAGTTCCTACTGAAAAGAAATTCAGCAATATGTAAAATAGCAGAAGCTTTTCAGGCATCTCCAGCAGGTAGACCATTGTACTAGATCATAGAGCTTTGAGCTGAAAGGGGCTGTATTGATCCCTAAGGGAAATGAGAAAATTAAAATTCAGACAGGAGAATTAATTTTCCCAAGAATATCAATACACAAAGTACAGAAACCAGGATTTGAAACCACATCATTTGACTTTAAAGACTATATTCTGTGTTCCAATAAATGCTGTTTCCATATGAAGTAGTTAAGAAATTATGATACATCTATTACTCTAGTATTAAGCAATATGTAATTAGTATATCAGAGAAGCATAAAACAAAGGATTATATTAAAACAGGGGAAGAAAATGCCATTATTTTTGCTCCAAGGAAATAAAAAGGATTTGAAGAGAAGATAATATTTGTGTTACACTTTAGAGAGGAATTCATTGAGTTAAGTCATGGTAAGCAATGAGCAAAGATATGGAGGAAGAAAAGTACAAGACTTCTTTGGGAAAAATTTGATGTGATTAAAGTTCAGTAAGGGAGGGAGTAATCTGAAACTCATCTGGAAAAATTGTTGGATGCCTTATCTTACTATGCTTAAGGAGTTCAAATTTCCTTGAATTGCTGCTGAAAAACAATGGGTACAAAATTATGACCAGACATATAAAAATTAATTGGACAGAAGTATCATATGTCTCCAAGACTTTGCAATGACTGGACCCAAACCCCATCAACCATTTCATGAAACCTTTTTGTCAAGTCTGTCCTCCTCCTCAATGCCACTCAGGTATCTCCTCCTGCATGAAACTTTTCCTGATACCCTGAGTTCTTACAATCCTCCCTAGCAACAAATTGATTTTATGTATTTTGTATTTACTTATTTCTATATCTGTCATTGTTTATCTCTAGAAGAATATAGGCTTCCAGGGAACAGGTGTTGGTTTTGTATTAGCATCAAGCACAGTGCCTGTTTTTAAGGAAGGTTATTACATGAGTGGATGTATTGGAAAATAGAGAAAATAAAGAGAAAGGAATAAGCATTTTTAAATTCCAGACACTGTGCTAAATGCTTTACAAATATTATCCCATTCAATCCTCATAGCTACTCTGCAAGAGTGATGTTTTTATCTGAGTTATGTGTTTAACTGAGGCAAGCAGAGGTTAAGTAACTTGGCAAGGTCTCACTGCTAATAAGTGTCTGAGGTCATTTTTGAATTCAAGTCTTCCTAACTCCAAAGTTAGTACTCTATCCATTGCATCATCTTGCTGCCTCAGGATAGAAGCAGAAAGACTTCTTAGGAGAATACCAACTTTTATTAGTATGAAACACTTAGCAAAATGGAAGCTTTATTTGATGTAAAGAAATTTGATGTAAAGTAATGGAAAATTCCATTACTTCTGAAATGTAAATAATTAATACATTAAAGACACATATACATACACATATACAGCAAGTCATTTTGGCAAACAATATAAAGCAAAAAAAACCATTTAGTTTTATTTACTTTGTCTACATAAAATAACACTGCTGGTTGGGTATCAGAGGGAAAATAATGAATGGACACTAAGGTAAAAAATAGCAATACAATCTCTGGAAAGATTTTTTTCCCCCACATCAAAATTCTTCTATTTTACTTTTTTCTCTTTCTTGTATACTTTCTGAGTCTAGTAGATAATATTTTATTTTATAGGGAGCTCTGCTCTCACTTTGCCAGTCATATCTGGGAAAAAAATCTCTAAAACAATCCATTTTTGCTGAGAAACATAGAGCAATCATCTATATTTCACTTTTTCTTTTGATTTGGGGACCCTTTGCGGGGGACACCCAAAGCCTTGATCCTCAAAGGTATATAATATTCCTTTAAAGCTATTTTTTGAACAGTGTAGATTTTATGGTTATACCTTGGGTGTTTTAAGTCAAGTTAATTTAGAAATTAATTTAAAATCTCAATCTATAATAAAAAGCTACTCATTTGAAAAGTAAATTATTAACGAAATAAATTTAATTGTGAAAATCCTTAGTAATAATTTATGTATGTATTTCTATTATATAACTATATAATGTCATTTGACTATATATGTATATAGAAAGATAGATAAATGATAGATAAAGTTAAACAATATTCTATAATACTAAATCTTAGAAATGCACTAACACTTTTGGGACACCCTGTATATATGATGAATATAGGAGGCTAGATAGATAAATTATAAATAGAAGAAAGTCAGTCAGTCAAGGAGCATTTATTAAGTGCTTTCTATATTCCAGATCTCATGCTAATCTCCTGGGATAAAAACATAACCAAGGACTGCACTCTCTGCCCTCAAGTAACTGACATTTAAAAGGGAATTCAAAAGATCCAGTTCAAATGTGGATCACACATAGTGGGGTGGTGTGGAAATAGTGGAGAAATATTATAGAGGACAGACAACGTAAGGCCAAGGCTCACCTATCAGAGACTAGGTTCCAAGGAGTCTAGGTCCAAGGTTCATATGAAAGGGAAGTGAATATGATGTAAGCAATGTAGGCAGTATCATATGAAGATGACTGGGAAGACTTAGGATTCAGTATGGTACAGCATATGTAATATTAATAATAATAACTCCTATCCATGTAGTTATTTTAAGATAAAGTGGCTGTTATAATTATTCTCATTTTATCCATAAGAAAACAGTCAGAGAAGTCAGGTGACTTATCCACAATAGCATATTTATTAAGTGCCTTCTGTGGGAAAAAAATTCAGTTCTGTTTAATTCTAATAGCACTACTTCATCTATTATATCATGTTGTTTCTAGAACCAAAGTACTATTCTCTGCTTTCTGTTATGAGATCTCCATCAGTGAGGTAAAGGATTGGAACAGTTTGATTCAACAAAGAGTCAGCTCATCAAAGGCAGAAATGTCCTAATTGTCAGTGTAGTGCAATGGAAAGAACAATGAATTTAGAGGCAGGTAATCTCCATTCACACCCTAATTCTGCTTCTTTCTAGTTCTGTAATCTCGAACAAGTCAAGGAAGTTTCATCTTTCTTGGACTCAATTTCCATTTATGTAAAATGGGAGTGTTGGAGTAAGTTGCCTGGAAGATCTCTTCTAACTCTAATTCTATAATTCTACAAGCACATTAAAACACACACACAAAAAAATGGTTTTTTTTTTACCAAAATAATAGTCCTCATATTTATCATATATGTTGCAATTTTGTTTATTTTATTCACACTAAACACAAACTACAAGTACACAACATGAATGTCATAGTGTCATAGATTTAGAGCCTATTGTATAAAGGACCAAAGAAGTCTAAGTTGTTTATTTTACAGAAAAGGAAACTGAAAACCAGAGTAATTCAATGACTTGCTCAAGATTACAAGGTGCTAAATGAAAGAAAAAGGACTTGAATGTAAATCCTGACTCAAAACCCCCTATTCATTCTATTTTTCTATATTTTCATTACTATCCTTTGATGGAATGACCCTTTGATGAGTCAAAATAAAGCAAAACCACTAGTGAAGGGGACTTGATGGAAGATAGCAAATAATGCCTTCATACTTTGTTGTTACTCAGTTGTATCTGACTCTTTGTGACCCCATTTGAAGGTTGTTTTTCTCTTTTGGCAAAGATACTGGAGACATCTGCTATTTGCTTTTCCAGCTCATTTTACAGATAAGAAAACTGAGACAAACAAGGCTAAGTTGGCCTCTCAGTCTAAATTCGAACTCAGGCATTCCTGACTCCAAGTCCAGTGCTTTATCTCCCGCACCATCTAACTAGCTCCACTTTCACATTAAGGTGCTTCAAAAATAACTACAACTCACTAGAATAGTCTGAGTCCATTTTTTTAGCATTTTGGTATTTCTTATTGTCTTATGGACTCCTTTTGTATTCTAATTTTTGAGGTGTTTGTTGCATGAATAAGACTTTGTACCTTCTTGTACTAAACTTTTAATTATCTTTCCAATTTCTTTCTTCTAGCAATTGTATTCGATTATAAAATCATTTTAAACTATTCTTTCATTTCAAAGAAGTCTACTTAACCTTTTGGCCAAGCTATGATTTTTTGAGGCTTTGCTGGTAGATATTTTGAAGTCCTTTCTTGTGGCAATAATAGCCCTTGAGCATGGAATTCTTTTTTTTAATTGTTGTTTTATTCATTCTCCCAGCCTTGCTTTTCATCTCGCACTCATGCTCTGTGCCTTTTTGGAGTAAATGTCCAGGCTTTGCTTGGATGTATTTTGCATTCTCTTGTCCTATTGGTGCCTTCTCTTGGTATTGAGTGATATTTTTCATCGATATAAGGGGTATTTAAGGCTGTGGACTAAAGGGCCTGATATAGGAAGAAATCTTAGTGTTGCCTACTTGTTCTAAGATCCTGACCTGGATTTCAGTCTGAGAAACAAAGCAAATGCCTTGCCCATGTGCCCAGGCTTCCAATAGACTGCTGCTAACCCTTGAAACCTTTAGCTAGTTAGAAGGCCAAACAGGCTCAAAACCAAAAAAAAAAAATGCATTCTCGCCTCTGGTACAAGCTTCCTTCCATGGTTATTTTGCTACAAGTTTCAGTCTGGATGCAAACTAGATGGTGGAGATGAGGATACATCTGAGACTCCATTCTGTTCCCTAAATCAGAGACATAGATACTCCTAGATTTTCTTCCTGTTCTTTGCCTAATATACAATATTTGGCTGTGACCACTAATTGCTCTGGACCACCAGTTGAGGTCCTGTCCCATCCTCAGTCCACAGTGGATCTATTATCCATTTCTGGATTGATGAAGACAGAAGTTCCAGTTGGAAACTTTTCCTTCCCCCTGCATAGCATCAGGCCAATTCCAGGACTTTCTGTTCCCCAAGCAAGTAGAGCAATTTGGAACTATGTTCAAAAGGCTATAGAAATGGTCATACTCTTTGACTCACCAATACCTCTTCTAGAATTGTATCCCAAAGAAATCATAAAAATGAAAAAGGACCCACATGTACAAAAATATTTAAAGCAGCTGTTTTTGTGGTGACCAAGAACTGAAAATCGATTGGGGAATGGCTGCAGTAGTTGTGGTTGTTCATTGGTGTGAATGTAATGGAATACTATTGTACTAAAAGAAGGGACAAACGGGCAGACTTCAGAAACACCTGGAAAGACTTATATGAACTGGTGCTGAGTGAAGACAGCAAAGCCAGGAGAACATTATACACAGTAACAGTCACAATGGTGAAAGCTGTTTTGGATAGACTCAGCTCTTCACAGCAATACAAGGACCTAAAACATTTCCAAAGGATTCATGTTGTAAAATGACATCCACATCCAGAGAAAGAACTATGGTGTCAGAATGCAGAATGAAGCAGACTATCTTCTCCTTTGTTATGTTTTGTTTTGTTTTCCTCGTGGTTTCTCCCATTCATTTTATTTTATTGTTTATTTTTATTTTTTTAGTGTATAAAGCATCATTTTTTTTATTATTTTTTAATGTTTAACAATCACTGCCATACAATTGAGATTTTATCCCACCCACACCGACCCCCCACTCCCCCGCTCCCTCCCCACGACTGCATACAATTCTGTATAGGTTCTACATATACTTTCCTATTGAGTGTATTTTCACTATAGTCATGCTATGTAGTCAGACTAAAATAAATGAAAGAAATCATATAACAAATCAAAACATGATACACAAAAACTTACACATACACAAACATGATCTGCTACATTTTGCGAATGACTTCCATATTTCTTTCTCTGAGTGTGGAAGGCATTTTGCCTTGAGAACCACCATTGGGATTTTTTTTTTTAAGAAGTTCTTGCATTATTATGAAATTCCAAGTCTACCAGAAAAAACTCTCATACACTGTGGTCGTTGCTGAGCACAAAGTTCTCCTGGTTCTGCTCCTTTCACTCAGCATCAGGTCATATAAGTCCTTCCAGGCCTCTCTGAAATCTTCTTGTTCCTCATTTCTTATGGCACAATAGTACTCCATTACATTCATATACCATAATTTATTCAGCCATTCCCCAATTGATGGACATCCCCTTGACTTCCAGTTTTTGGCAACTACAAAAAGTGCTGCTATAAATATTTTTGTACATGTGGGACCCTTTCCCATTTTTATGATCTCTTGGGGATACAGTCCTAGTAGCGATATTGCTGGGTCAAAGGGTATGCACATTTTTGTAGCCCTTTGGGCATAGTTCCAAATTGCTCTCCAGAATGGTTGGATGTGCTCGCAGCTCCACCAACAATGAATTAGTGTTCCAACTCTCCCACATCCTCTCCAGCATTTATCATTTTCTTGTTCTGTCATGTTTGCCAATCTTATAGGTGTGATGTGGTACCTCAGAGTTGTTTTGATTTGCATCTCTCTAATCAATAGTGATTTAGAGCATTTTTTCATATGATTATAGATAGCTTTAATTTCTTCCTCTGAAAATTGCCTGTTCATATCCTTTGACCATTTATCAATTGGGGAATGACTTGTATGATTATACATTTGAGTCAGTTCTCTATATATTCTAGAAATGAGGCCTTTATCCCCAAGCTTAGCTGTAAAAATTCTTTCCCAATTTACTACATTCCTCCAGATTTTGGTTGCATTGGGTTTGGTTGTGCAAAAACTTCTCAGTTTAATGTAATCAAAGTTATCCATTTTGCATTTCATAATGCTTTCTATCTCTCCTTTAGTAAAAAATTCTTCCCTTCTCCATAGATCTGATAAATACACTATTCCTTTCTTCTCCAGTTTATTCATGGTATCAATATTTATACCTAAATCATGTACCCATTTGGACTTTATTCTTGTGTACGGTGTCAGGTATGGGTCTATGCCTAATTTCCGCCAAACTGTTATCCAGTTGTCCCAGCAATTTTTGTTAAACAGTGAGTTCTTATCCCAGAAGCTGGGGTCCTTGGGTTTATCAAACAGAAGGTTGCTATATTCCTTGCCTACTGCATCTTGAGTGCCAAGTCTATTCCACTTGTCTACCTCTCTGTTTCTTAGCCAATACCAAGTGGTTTTGATAATTGCTGCTTTATAGTACAGTTTGAGGTCTGGTAGCGCTAGGCCACCTTCCCAAGCATTTCTTTTCATTAGTCCCTTTGATATTCTGGACCTTTTGTTTTTCCAAATGAATTTTGATATTATTTTATCCAGCTCTAGAAAATAATTGTCTGATAGTTTAATTGGTATGGCACTAAAGAAGTAAATTAATTGAGGTAGAATTGTCATTTTTATTATATTAGCACGGCCTACCCATGAGCAACTAATGTTTTTCCACTTACTTAAATCTGACTTTATTTGGGCAAATAATGTCTTGTAATTGTGTTCATATAATCCCTGGGTTTGTTTTGGCAGGTAAACTCCTAAGTATTTTATACTGTCTACCCTAGCTTTAAATGGGATTTCTCTTTCTATCTCTTGCTGTTGGACTTTGTTGTTAATATATAGGAATGTAGAAGATTTGTGTGGGTTTATTTTGTAACCTGCAACTTTGCCAAAGTTGTTTATTAATTCAAGTAATTTTTTACTTGAATCTCTGGGATTCTCTAGGTAAATCATCATATCATCTGCAAAGAGTGATAACTTAGTTTCTCCTTTGGCTATTCTTATTCCTTCAATATCTTTATTTTGTCTAATTGCTACACCTAACATTTCTAGTACCATATTGAATAATAGTGGTGATAATGGACATCCTTGTTTCACCCCTGATCTTATTGGGAATGCATCTAACTTATCCCCATTGCATATAATGCTTGCTGAAGGTTTTAGATGGATACTGCTTATTATTTTATGGAAAGTTCCCTTTATTCCTACGTTCTCCAGTGTTTTTAGTAGGAATGAGTGTTGTATTTTCTCAAAAGCTTTTTCTGCATCTATTGAGATAATCATGTGGTTTTTGTTAGCTTTGTTGTTGATGTGATCGATAATGCTAATAGTTTCCTAATATTGAACCAGCCCTGTAATCCTGGTATAAATCCTACCTGATCATAATGTATTAATATTGTGATAAGATGCTGTATTCGTTTTGCTAAAATCTTATTTAAAATTTTTGCATCTATATGCATTAGGGAAATTGGTCTATAATTTTCTTTCTCTGTTTTGTCTCTTCTTGGTTTGGGTATCAAAACTATATTTGTATCATAGAAAGAATTTGGGAGGACTATTTCTTCCCCAATTTTCTAAAATAGTCTATATAGCATTGGAATTAAATGTTCTTTAAATGTTTGATAGAATTCACTTGTGAATCCATCTGGCCATGGAGATTTTTTCCTAGGGAGTTCATTGATGGCTTGTTCAATTTCTTTCTCTGAGATGGGGTTGTTTAAGTATTCAACTTCCTCTTCTGTTAATCTGGGCAATTTGTATTTTTTAAAATATTCATCCATCTCATTTAGATTGTCGAATTTGTGGGCATAAAGTTGGGCAAAGTAGTTTCTAATTATTGTTTTAATTTCCTTCTCATTGGAGGTGAGTTCACCCCTTTCATTTTTAATATTAGTAATATGATTTTATTCTTTCTTTTTTTAAATCAGATTGACCAAAGTTTTATCAATTTTATTAGTTTTTTCATAAAACCAACTATTGGTTTTATTTATTAATTCAATAGTTTTCTTAATTTCAATTTTATTAATCTCTCCTTTAGTTTTCAGTATTTCTAATTTGGTATTTACTTGGGGATTTTCAATTTGTTCTTTTTCTAGCTTTTTCAACTGCAAGCCCAAGTCATTGATCTCCTCTCTCTCTATTTTATTTATGTAAGCATTCAAAGATATAAAACTTCCCCTAATAACTGCTTTTGCAGTATCCCATAAGATTTGGTATGTTGTCTCACTATTGTCATTCTCTTGAATGAAATTGTTGATTGTTTCTATGATTTGTTCTTTAACCCAACCCTTCTTTAGAATTAGATTATTTAGTTTCCAATTGATTTTTGGTTTCTCTTTCCATGGCCTTTTACTACATGTAATTTTTAATGCATTATGATCTGAGAAGGATGCATTGATTATCTCTACCTTTCTGCATTGGATTGTGAGATTTTTATGTCCTAGTACATGGTCAATTTTTGTAAATGTTCCACGTACCGCTGAGAAAAAGGTACATTCCTTTCTATTCCCATTTAATTTTCTCCAAAGATCTATCATATCTACCTTATCCAGAGTTTTATTTACCTCCTTAACCTCTTTCTTGTTTATTTTGAGGTTAGATTTATCGAGTACAGAGAGGGGGAGGTTGAGGTCCCCCACTAGTATAGTTTTGCTATCAATTTCTTCCTTCAACTCCCCCAACCTCTCCTCTAAGAGTTTGGATGCTATACCACTTGGAGCATACATGTTTAGTAATGATATTGTTTCATTGTCTGTGGTGCCTTTTAGCAGGATATAGTTTCCATCCTTATCCCTTTTGATTAGATCTATTTCTGCTTTCGCTTTGTCTGAGTTTAGGATTGCTACTCCTGCCTTTCTTACATGAGCTGAGGCACAATACATTCTGCTCCATCCTTTGACCTTTATCCTATGTGTATCCCCCCGTTTCACATGTGTTTCTTGTAAGCAGCATATTGTTGGATTATGGCTTTTAATCCATTCTGCTATCCGTCTCTGTTTTATGGGAGAGTTCATTCCATTCACATTCACAGTTATGATTACAATCTGTGTATTTCCCTCCATCCTCTTTCCCACCATTTGTGCTTTTAGCTCTCCCGTCTCCCTTCCCCTCCTCAATAGTATTCACTTTTCTCCCCCTCCTCCTGCAGCCTTCCCCTCCTTCTTTTATCCCCCCTCCCTTTTACTCCCCTTTACTCTTATTGCTTCTTTCCTCCCTTTTAGCCACCCTACCCTTTCTTCCCCCTTCCCCTCCTACTACCTATAGAGCTAGTTAGGATTATCTACTTAAGATTATTGTTCCCTCCTTTGAACAAATCAGATGAGAGTACCTCTCAAACAATGCTCATCTCCCTCCCCTCCTTCCCTCTACTATAGTTTTGTACTTCTTCCTGTGATATAATTTGCCATTTTCTGCTTCCTCCTTTTCACACCTCCTATTACAATCCCTTCTCATACTTAAATCATATTTTTGACATGACATCATTTACTTTATACCCGTTCCCTCTACGTATATCCCTTTTATCATAATAGCTGCACAGTTCTCAAGATTAACAGGTATCATCTTCGCTTATAGGGAGGTAAACAGTTTGCCTTAATTGAGTAGCAAGTTTTTGTTTTTGTGTTTTTCCCCCTGTTTACCTTTTTATGATTCTCTTGAGACCTGCATTTGAAGATCAAATTGTCTATTGAGTTCTGGTGTTTTGGTCAGGAAGCTCTGGAATTCCATTATTTCGTTGAATGACTTTCTCTTTGCCTGAAATGTTATGCTAGACTTTGCTGGGTAGTTGATCCTTGGTTGAAGTCCCAACTCCTTTGCCTTACGGAATATTGGATTCCAATTCTTTCAATCTTTTAATGTAGAAGCTGCAAGGTCCTGTGTGATCCTGACTATGTCCTTGATAATTTGAATTGTTTCTTTCTGGCTGCTTGTAGTATTTTCTCCTTCACTTGATAGCTCTGGAACTTGGCAACGATATTTCTTGGGGTTTTGAGTTTGGGATCCCTTTCGGGAGGGGAACGGTGGATTCTTTCGATGACTATTTTGCCCTCTGAGTCTAGTACTTCTGGGCAGTTTTCCTTGATGATTTCCTGGAAGATATTGTCCAGACTCTTTTCTTCATCATGGGTTTCTGGCAGGCCAATAATTCTTAAATTTTCTCTCCTGGATTTATTTTCCAGGTCAGTTGTTTTTCCAGTTAAATATTTTACATTTTCTTCTATCTTTTCATTCTTTAGATTTTGTTTGACTGATTCTTGTTGCCTCATTGAGTCATTAGTTTCTACTTGCCCAATTCTAATCTTCATCATATTGTTTTCTTCAGTTAACTTTTGCATCTCCTTTTCGATCTGACCAATTTTTCCCTTTAAGGAGCTATTTTCTCCATTTAATTTTTGTACTTCTTTTTCCATTCGACCAATTTTCCCAGTTAGGTTTTGTGTTTCCTTTTCCATTTGATCAATTTTCCCAATTAGGTTTTGGGTTTCCTTTTCCGTTTGATTAACTCTTCCTTTTAGGGAATTATTTTCTCCAGTTAATTTTTGAACTTCCTTTTCCATTTGTTCAATTTTCCTTTTCAAAGTGATGTTCTCATCAGTGAATTCTTTTTTTATAATTTTAAAATCATTGGCCAGTTTTTCTTCTATTCCCTTCTTCAGCTGTTCCAGGTAAGCTAGTTGTGCTTGCGAGAAATTCATAGTCCCTTCTGAAGTTTCAGATGGAAGTACAGTCTCAGCTCTGACCTCTTTGGTGTTTGTGTTTTGGTCCTTATCCCCATAGAAAGATTCTATGGTTTTTTCATTTTTCGTCTGCTTTTTCCGATTCATGATGTTGGCTGAGTGTTGTAGCTTCTGGTTCTTTCAGTCAGAAGGTACAGAACTTTGTGTTGAGCTGATGTGTGAAGAAGCTAAAAGCAGGTTTTTGTTTTTTGTTTCCCAGATCAACCCTGGGGTTAGCTTGTTAAGTGTGTGGGAGGGGTGGTCTGGTCACAGGAGATCTCCTCAGCTGACCTGAGGCAAAGGCAAGGTCAGGGGATGGTGATCCCAGCTTCCCTATTGTCTTCCCTTTTCCCCTGGAGGGCTGGGGCACGCCTAGATGCTAATGCATGTTCCCACCCCTCCTGGGGCTCGTCTCCCGGTGCTGAGGCTTGCCTGTGTCTCAGTGCGAATTTTCTCTGCCCTGGGTCCTCTGTCCTTCCAGATCGCCTCCTCCACAGTAGGAAGAATCCCCCTTTGCTATTTTCCTAGCCTCTGGTGTTATGAGACTATTTGCCCCCTTCTGCTGTTCCCGCTGATCCAGGATTTATCTGGGGAAGAATTTTCTGGTTCTTTCACGGTCATCAGGGGGGAGGAGAAAGCATTTACTGATCGCTCCGCCATCCTGACTCTCGGAAGTTCAAGTAGGTGACTTACCGAAGTTTAGTCTTCAGGCTGAAGGTTTCAAGGGCTGCTGTGCTGATATCTGGTGCTCAGCAGCTCTCACCAGCTCGGTTTGGCTTGTCTCCTGCTCCGCTGGTTTCGCCCGCCACTCTCGGGCTTCTCAGGTCCCTTCCGCCCTGCTGTGCTGACCGCGCTGTACTGTGTGCTGGGGTTCACCCCTGTGGAACAGATCCTTCCCGCAGACCTTCCAATCTGACCTGGGCTCTGAATCCATCAAAGTCTGTCACCCACTGGATTCCGCACCTCCAAAGTTTGGTCAGATTCTCCTTTCAGAGGTATCCAGAGGAATTTGTCCAGGAGCTTAGGTGAGTCATTGCTTTCACTCCGCCATCTTGGCTCCACCTCTCCCATTCATTTTAATTCCTCTGTGCAACATGACTAATATGAAAATGTGTTTAATAGGAATGCATGTGTAAAACTCATATAAGACTGCATGCTGTCTTCGGGAGGGAAGGGAAGAAAATTTGGAACTTAATGGAAATGATTGTTGAAAACTGAAAACAAATTAATAAATTTGGGAAAAATTAGTGAATGAAGCAAGTAATTTTAGAAAACCTCTTAGGCATGTATAGGACATCCAGTTATGGAAGGTATATGATCCAAGCTTGTATATGCTATTTGAAGAGATTTTCATTGTTTAACATTTTTACATGTCTAATATTAAATCTTCTTAATCCATTCAGATTACACTAAGACTATTAACATGTCTTATTTCAATTCTTTGATACACAGATAAAATAAGAAACTATTTACTTTGCTTGTAACCAGCTTAATGTAATTGTGATTTTAATATAATCTAATCCTTTGAAACACAAATACCCCAGACCAAATAGTCAATTACCTGTGCCCTTTCTACATATTTCTATGACTCTTTTCATCTGAAAGATCATCAATCCAAGTACCTGTGTAAGAGTGACTAATTAAAAAACTTTATGTATATATATATATGCATTTTATCCAATTAAATAAATCACAGCCCATCCAACTACATTTTCTAATTGTAGGTGTGTGGGCGGTCTTTGTCTACATTCTTCTATAAATCTTCCAAAGGGAGTCTACTCATCCAACTAGTTAGATGCTGTCTTCTAGATCTCCTTATGTTGCATTTTCATTGATAGAGCATATAGGTTGTCCATTAGCTGTTTCCCCTTCCTACTATACCATTGACATTTCACAGATATCCATTTTTAATGTCAGCAAAAATGATGGTTAAATGATTATTATTGTATAGTTTTGTTTAAACAAACCTGACAAAGCCATGCTGCATAAAATTGGCTTGTTTCACATTTGTCAGAGGTAATATTGTGTATTCATTTTTTCTTATCTAATTCTAGTCCTGCTAACCAAGATATATTTCTCAATTAGGTACCTGATGTCAGTTCAGTTGAAAATTGTATTCCTTATAAATTCAGTTTCATTATAAGAAATTAATTCTGTTTCATATCAACAGAGTAACACTTTCAAGAAAAACCAAAAACAATAAACAAATATACACACAAATACACACAAAAGAGTAAGTATGCAAAGTGGTTTGTATATAGAAAATACTGGACCTGTGATTTCACTGGTATAGGGATCTTTCTCTTCATGAAACTCCCTCTACTAATATAAATCAACACCTTCTTTGCCACTTAAAATCTTAGAAATGTGTAAAGAACGGAGAGGTTGAGTGATTTGGTGAGGATCACATAGCCAACATATGTCAGTTGTGGTGCTTGTGGCCTACAGTAAATGGTGGATAGTAAGGCTTTTTGGTCCTTCATCTTATCAGAAAAAAAAAAAAAAACTAAGCTTGTGAACGCCTTCTAAGCTTCTTTGTGAGGAGAAGCAGCTTGGATATCTTTGGGTATTCCAAGATCAGAGAGTGGGAAAAGAGGAACAGAAAGGGGAAAGCCCATTTCTGATAACAGAGGGTAGTTGGTAATGATAGGTCTTTCCATTGATCTGTTGTCTATGATGGGTTTTGGGATGGCCTGAAGGGAGTTATGGTGGAGGGGGGAGAAGAGATAAGAGTACAAATGTTTCTTCAGTGTTAGTTGCCTGTGGGCATTGGAAATATGTTTTAGTGTTATTATATTCTTTTATACTATGAAACAAGTTTATTATCCTGAACTTTTATCAATGTCATGATAAAACAAGATTCCAGGGGACTGTGATGAAACATGTTCCACCTCCTGAGAGAGAACAGAAAGTCTCAATGCCAAATGAGAGAAATATTTTTTGGACATGGTCAGTGTGAAAATTTGGTTTGATTTACTATACATGATGGTAATGGATTTGTCTTTCTTATATTCTTAATTGGGGATGGAATGGGATAGGAGCATGAGAAGGTATGTCTTAGCTGACTAAAAGCAATGAAATATCTTTTTTTAAGTGAAGTTGCCTATAATAATTATATGTCATGGACAGGTCTTAAACCCAGGTACATATACATGCACATGTGTATACATACACACAAAAACAGGCTCATTTTTTGAAGGGCAGTTCCATGTAGTAAATAGTAAGCTAGCCTTGGAGTCAATAGGACATCTCCTTTAGCCTATCATCATTCCCCAGCAATTCTCCAAGGCTACAATTTATGGAAGAAATGCTGATTTTTCATGGCTGAAGAGATTTTCTACACTGGGATTAATCCTATTCCATTTAAATCACAAGTTATTACCACACTTACCCTGAAAACAAAAATTGCAGGTAATTATCTATACAACCATATGTATCTAGGTACATATGTATACATAAACAGATAGAAATTAATTTATAAACATAATATGTTATATATTTGTGATTTTAAAAATAATAAAGTTTCAGTAATGATTTTGTAGCTTGCTTTTGAAATATGTACTAATATTTTCCTTTCGGTTAATATGAAAATTTTTAAGTGTGTCTTAAATAATGGTTTTGCTTATTAGTAGTCTTTTATGTTTTTGTTTTTGCTATGAAGGGATATTGCTAAGCAACGTATCAGTATAATGGGAAGGGGAGAGTAAGATTCCTCCCCTCATGGAGTTTGTATGCTATAGTGACTGGATATACAAAACAAAAAAAATTCATTGAGGGTTTTAGATATTCATATATTCATGGAGAAACTGGCTTATAGAAGACACAAGAAATGCTACCTTAATAGTATTCTTCCTGCTGCTTTCCATTTCAGTAAATTACAAATCGATCTGAGCAAAAATTCAGGTAACAGGTATTTCAGGAAACTTCTTTCAAAAATGTTGGAAGCTCTTTAAAGATAATGTAAGTGTTTCCTATTATGTCATGAAAACAACTGGCTTTTCAGCAACTTACCTTACAGAAGGAAGATACAATAACTCATTGGTTGCACTTCTTCATTTTCACATTTCAATTATCAAAATACCATTCCAAAATGACTTAATGTGGTCAGTTCAAAACAAACATAAACTCTCCTTGCTTTAAAAATTATATAGAGTTTTGAGTTTAGCACTGCAAGAGCACAAATACTAATTTGTGTGCAACTTATAATATTAAAGTAGGTTTGTTTTGTTTGGTTTGGTTTAAATACTATTAAAATTAATAAATCACTTTTAGGTTCAAAAAGTGCTAAAATATTATTTCATTTGATCTTCATTGTGACAAATGAGGAAGCTGAAATAGAGATTAAGTGAGTTCATCAGGGTCACACAGATAGGAAGTGTACATAACTGGATTTAAACCCAGGGCTTCTTCACTCCAGATCCAGGTACCACTGTGAGTTATCTGGAGATGTCATGGACCACTTTGGTAGTCTGGTGAAGACAATGTACCCCTTCACAATATAATGTTTTAAAATGCAAAGAATCACAAATAAAATAAATTGTATCAAAATATATTTATAAAAAGGTCATGGATACAAGATTAATAATCATTAAAGGTTTTTCAATACTCATCTCCCTCCCCTCTTTCCTTCTATGGTAATATATTTTTGTGCCTCTTCCTGTAATGGAATTTATTTTTTTTCTGTCTCCTCCTTTTCATATCTCCAATTACTATCCCTTCTTACCCTGAAATCACATTTTTATCATCACATCATTTAATTTATACCCACTCCCTCTACCTATGTATATCTCTTTCACATTTCATAATAAATGTACAGTTCTCAAGATTAACAAGTACAATCTTTCCTTATAGGGATGTAAACAGTTTTCCCATATTGTGTAATAAGTTTTGTTGTTTTTTTTCCCATTTACTTTTTTATGCCTCTCTTGAGACCTGCATTTGAAGATCAAATTTTCTGCTGAGTTCTGGCCTTTTCATCAGGAAGGTCTGAAAATCTCTTATTTCATTGAATGTCCATCTTGTTGCCTGAAATATTATGCCCAACTTTGCTAGGTAATTAATCCTTGGTTGTAGTCCCAGCTCCTTTGCCTTACAGAATATCACATTCCAGTTCCTTCAGTCTTAGAACCTGCAAGGTCATGTGATGCTGACTGTAGCTCCTCGATATCTGAATTGCTTCTTTCTGGCTACCTGAAGTATTTTCTCCTTCACTTGATAGTTCTGGAATTTGGCAATGATATTCCTTGGTGTTTTTATTTTGGGGTCCCTTTCAGGAGGTGAATGGTGGATTCTTTAGATGACTATTTTGCCCTCTGGATCTAAGACTTCTAGGCAATTTTCCTTTATGATTTCTTGGATGATATTGTCCAGGTTCTTTTTTTCATCATGGCTTTGTGGTAGACCAATAATCCTTAGATTTTTCTCTCCTCCATCTATTTTCCAGGTCAGTTGTTTTTCCAATTAGATATTTTACATTTTCTTCTATCTTTTCATTCTTTAGATTCTGTTTAACTGATTCTTGATATCTCATAGATTCATTAGCTTCTTCTTGCCAGATTCTATTTTTTATCAAATTATTTTCTTTGGTTAACTTTTGCATCTCCTTTTCCATCTGTCCAATTGTTCCTTTTAAGGAGTTATTTTCACCAGTTAGGTTTTCCACTTCCTTTTCCATTTGTCCAATTTTCCTTTTTAAGGAGCTGTTCTCTTCAGTGAATTCTTTTTTCATATTTTTAAAATCATTGGTCAATTGTTCTTCTGTTTCTCTAATTTGGGTTTTAAAATCCTTCCAGAGCTCTTCCACGAAGGCTCTTTGTTCTTCTGACCAGTTCATATTCCCTTCTGAAGTTTCAGATGGGAGTACAGTCTCACTCCTGACCTCTTTGGTATTTGTGTTTTGGTCCTTGTCCCCATAGAAAGATTATACGGTCTTTTCTTTTCTGCTTTGCTTTTTACTCATGATAATAGCCCTTTTCTTGGCTTTTAAGGTAGATCTCTGCTTCTGTGGCACAGGGAGCTCTGTCCCATGTTTCTTGTAGCTAAAGCTTGAGGCTTTCTGTATTGTGGCCTCTGGTTCTTTCAGCTAGAAATTAAATGCTGCAGCTTACCTGGTGCTGAGTTGGCTGGTGTTTGAAAGCAGAGTCTGCTTAAGTCTTTTTGGATTTCCCAGCAATTGCCCTGGATGTAGCTACCTAAGTGAGGGGGAGGGGTAGTCTGGATGCTGGAGGCTCCTCTGCTGATCTACAGTATAGACAAGTTCAGCTTTCTGCACTAGTGTCTTCCCAATTCCACTAGGGTGCTGGGGCACACTTGGGGTCCTGGTGTTGACAGTTGCTGGCTTCACCCCTCTGGGTTTCAGTATCTTCACTCAGTTTGTTGATGTGGAGCTGTCTGGGACAGCTCTGTTCCTACACTGGTCACATTTGGCCACAGGAAGAGGAACCCTCCTTAGCAATCTTTCTAGCCTCTTGTGCTGAGAGTCTGTTTACCCTTTCCACTGCTCCCACTGTTCCAGGGTTTTTTTTCCAGGGAAATAATCTCTGGGCTGGTCAGGGTCAACAAGGGGAGGGATAAAGCAGTTTCCAATCACTCTGCCATCTTGGCTCCCAAAACCAGAAATTCAGGGGTTTTCTAGAGGTCTCAAAATGTATCTAGTCACATAACTCTAGTCACATAACTACTAAATATTGGAAAGAGAATTTGAACACATATTTCCTCATCTAAAAGAATATTTCTTAGTCTAGCCATTAGCTCATATTGTTACTCTTAACTTTTTCAAAAGATGCTTTTCATTATTGCTGTTTGTTTCCTTGGTTTTTGAAGAGGACCAATGACATCACCGGTGGTATCTTAACATTCACACGAATTGGATTTAACTGAGGAAGAGTTGCACAGTCATAAGATTCACTCTCTCTTTCAGAGTCATCAAAGTCCTGTGGCAAGAAAAAAATAGGATGATGGGTGATGGCCCAAGATGCAGAAGATGTCTTTGGTGTCTTAGATTGCCCACCCAAGACTGAAGTGCTCCACAGAACCTGTTTCAGCTACTTGCATGGCTATTAGAACAAATTGTTCTCATCTACCCATTCCACCTGAGGAAGTCTTCACATCATTGGGGTGGCCATCCCCCTAACTCACTAAAGTGTTTGCAGCCTTCTAATTACTCTCAAACTGGTTTAGGCAATCTATCAAAACAGCTTACCCAGGTGTTGCCACTGCATGTGCTACATTTCTTGGAGTCACAGGTGAGAGTTGAGTGCCAGGTAGACACCAAAGGTGGATAAGCAACCCTGAAAAGGACCAGGGGTACTAGTCTTCCCAGTAGACCCTATAAATTCTTTATAAGATTCTAACTAAGGATCAATCATCATATTTGACATAGAGCTTGAGTTTTTTTAAGATGTCACAGAGCCTAGAGTCAGGAAGTCCTGAGCTACACTCTGGCTTCAGGTCCTTATTACAAGTGTGATACTGAACAAGTTAAAAACCTCTGAGAAAGTTATAAGCTTCTGTTTCTATTCACCCAACTGTAAAATGGAGAGTGTAATAGCAATCTACTTCACAGTGCTTTGATAATAAAATAGGACAATATTTGTGAACTACATAGTACAGTACCTGACACATAGTAGGTTCTTGAAAAATGCTTTATCCCTTCTCTTCTGGTCTTCCTTTAATCAGTTTGGTGATTCCACAATAGAGAATTTACTCGAGTTCCAAAATTGTATGACTTCATTTTAATGCTCCTAACAGAGTGGAAGAAGCATCTTTCATCCTTAGCCTACATTTCATATTTAACAGTCAAGAGAAAAGAAAAATAATTATTTCATCCAAGAGTTTCTTATTTCCCTCTACTCTGCCCTGTCTGGTTTTAGTCTGAGACAGAAAAAAAATGAAAATACAAAAGTGAATAAAACTTCATTACAAATAAGTTAGACAAAGAGTGTATGGAAATTTTTACTCTAAATTCCACATAGGAAATGTTGTTGCTGTTGTTTTTCACTCCTCCAAACTTAACCTACTCTCTTAATTTAAGGCTAAAATGAACCAAACTCTTCTACCCTATTCAATTACTATCTTAGCTTAGGGAAAGAGTTTATATTTCTTGACAATTTCATGAATTCTGTGCAAGGAAAATTGCAGGTAAGATTAGCACTATACGTTAGACCACCACTCCTGAGCATGTCTTCTATTGTGAGTGAAAAGTACTTAATAGAAGTTTTGGCCACTTTTATTGTACATGTGAAAACCCATTATACAACTGAACTCAATTCTGCATGGCTGGCAATCTCTAGTTCCAGATTTAAGAAGGTATTTAGAACTGTGTTTAGGATGGACCAAAATTTTACTACAGAACAAAGAAAAAAACAGATTTCCAGACCCTCTTTCCTTACACTTGAATTGGAGATGAGGGAGGAGGGAAAAGGTCATAATAAATATTGAAAATTCCTATCCATTTGCCAACTCAAATTCTCAAAATTATACTTTGAGCACGTTAGAAGATGTTCACATTAGCAAATTTTTGACTGAAAAAAGAAATATCACAAGGGTGTCATGTACTTTGGGTGAACCTTTATGGGGAAAAGTACACAAACTACCTTAAAAGGTCAATGATATCTGGCTCTTCTCTTTCATTTTAAATATTTGAATTTATTGCATTGTAAACTATTTATATTAAATGTGCTGGATACCATTTTTCTCCAAATCTGAACCAAACTTTATGGGATAATGCTCAAATTTCATATTTTATTTTTAAAGGAATTATGTTGGATTTGTGTGCGTGTTACATATTTTATATTGAAATAACCATTGGAAAGATGCAAGAAGAAGGACCACCAATCATTTTGGGTTTTTTATACATTTTTATATGCAGTTTTGAATGATTTTTTAAAATTGAAATAACTGAACTCACTATTAATTTGGGAATAATGTAGGGGAAGCTTCCACATGACTTTCCAATACCTTAGAAAGGTGTAAGAAGAACTAAAAGATTTTGTTCAATAGTTTTCATATATATATGTATGTGTATGTGTTATATATATATGCATATATGTATATGTACATATATATACATATATGTGATATGTATATATGAATTGCTCTTCCAGCTCCTTAAATTCCTCCCTTGATGTTTTGTATGGGTGTAGAGATGACCCTTATGTCTAAAAGGTTGAAATAGTAAAGCAAAAATTCTAATCTTTATAGTGCCTTTTACTATTTAGAGATATTCAGTGTATTTCCAGCTGTTTGCTACCACAAAATGGTAATAGTAATAGTTTATATATATATATATATATATATGCATGTATGTATATACGGTTGGGCAGCGAGGTGGTGCAGTGGATAGAGCCCCAGTGCAGGAGTCAGGAGGACTTGAGTTCAAATCTCACCTCAGAGACTTAACACTCACTAGCTGTGTGACCTTGGGCAAGTCACTTAACCCTAATTGCCTTATCCTGGGTCATCTCCAGTCATCTTGATGAATATCTGGTCACTGGATTCAGATGGGTCTGGAGGAGAAGTGAGGCTGGTGACCTGCACAGCCCTCCCTCACTCAAAACAAAGTCAAGTGTAAGTCATGTCATTATTTCTGTGATAACGTGGTCTTCTTCAGAAACAAAGGACAAACACACACATATACGTATGTATGTATGTGTATATAGGCCCTTTTTGCATCCTTATAGTATAAGCCCAATGGTAGGATCTCTAGATCAAAAGTTTATAAACAATTTATTGACTTTGATAATATTGTTTCAAATAATTTTATAAAATTTTCAAGCAATTAACCACTGTATCAACATTTTATTAGTGTTGTCATAATGTTAACTTTTTCTTTCTGTTTTTTGGTCATGTTTTTAAAATTGACAGCTAAAAGATCAAACCAGAGATTTATTCTAATGTAAATTTCTTTTATGATTAGTGATTCAGAGAATTATTATACATGATGATCAAGTTTTCATTTCTTCTTTTGAAAACTGATCATCTTCTCTGCCCCCATGTTACAGCAACCCTCTTACCCTAGCCAATTCCTTTCTTTCTGAATCTCCTTCCTCTGATAGGTGAATTCTTTCTGGAATCTTCATTTTAAAGAGCTGCTCAAGCCAGCCACACTCATTCTCTGATTTCACTTTGGTATCAATTCCTGACTCGTTAGATTTCTTTCCCTACTATATTACCAGGAAAATGCCCTCATTCCATTGTTTTTTTTTTTTTCAGTGTCTTTTATATCTTTTCTTCCCTTGTATTGTAGTCAACATGAGGTCAGTGATTGTCTCTCTTTTTGCTTGGATCTATATTCCCAGGGCACACCACAGTGCCTGGCACATAGTAAGGAATTAAGGAACATAGACACAATTTCTGACAATATGGATTACCTTCCTATCTTTCCTTAACCTTTCTTGAAGCATTTTCCAGGATGTATGTAGTAAGATACTTTAATTTTCCTTTCAATTTTTTCTCTTGTTTAATGCTTTTCTTTGATAATGCATCAGGAGGATTTTAAATTTGGCACTCTGCCAACTGGAATCTTGCCAGTAATTCTATTCAATTTTTTTTAATACAAAAATTATCACTGGTCAGGAAATATCAAGATCAAATTGTATAGACCACTTGCTCAGTTCATAAAAACTCCATTTGACTCATAATTTACATGATATAAAGAGGTCATACTACCTAAGTAACTGAATTTGCCTGACCTTTGCAGTGGAAAGGAAGAAACTATTATCAGGAAAAAAAATTGGTTTCCAACTTACTCGACATTGCAGTATCTGAGCAATTATCTAACCAATTCACTTATTTCTTTGTGTTGTTGTTGTCCCTATTCTCCTTAATTTCACCCTAAAATACGTTTAACCATTTTTCAAGTTAATGATATTACATTATTTAGTTAATTGATTTTAATTTATTCATTTCAACAAGTATTTTCAAAGAGCTTAGTACATTCTAGACATGAAGGAAGGAAGCAAATGTTTATTAACTATGTGCTAGGCATTGTATTAAGCAGTTTACACATATCATCTCATTTAATCCTCACAATAACCCTGGAACATTGGATGATATGATTAGCCTCATTTTACAGTTGAGGAAACTGAGTCAAGCAGGTGTTAGGTGACTTGTTCAAGGTCACACAGCTAATAAGTTTCTGAGGTCATATTTGAACTTAGATCTTTCTGACTCTAACTCCAGTGCTATATCCAGTCAATAATACCTAGCTGACTCCAGGAATTGGAGTATATACAAAGAATAAAGTATGGTGGTAGAGTGGAAAGAGTACCAGCTCTGAAATTTAAAAAAAAAAAAAAAAACTTATCTTCTAGAGTTCTAATATGGTCTTAGACAGTTATTAGCTGTATGACCCTGGGCAAGTCACTTTAAATTGGGCAAGCCTCAGTTTACTCATCTGTAAAAATGAACTAAAGAAGGAAATGACCAACCATACCAGTATCTTTGCCAAGAAAACCACAAATGAGGTAGCAAAGAATTGACACAACTGAAAACAACTGAAGAAAAACACCTGAAGATAAAAACATGGAAACAAAATAACCGTGTGATCAAAATCAGCAGTCATTATTAGATACCCACCATGTACCAGAGATGAAGGTCTACAGAGCCATTGTGCTGACCTCATTGTTTTATGCCTGTGAAACCTGGACAGTATACCAGCCCCAGTCCAGGAAACTAAATCACTTCCATTGAATTGGTTAGAAAGATTCTGAAGATCAGCTGGCAGGATAAGATAACAGACACTGAGGTCCTTTCTCAAACTAAACTGCCAAGCATTCAAACTCTGCCGTAGAGAGAATAACTCAGATAGGCTGGCCATGTTGTTTGAATGTCAAATGTATGCTTGCCTACAAGATTATTCTATGGAGAACTCCCTCAGGGAAAGAATTCACATGGTGGTCAGAAGAAGCGATACAAGGATACTCTCAAGGTCACTCTTAAGAACTTTGCAATTGATTGCATGACATGGGAGACACTGGCATAGGACCTCCCTCATCAAAGAAGGTGCTGTACTCTTTGTGTATAGAAGAATTAAAGTAGCTCAAAAGAAATACAAGATGTACAAATTTAGAGAATCCCCTCCAAGTGTTCCCGTGGACTATTTGTGTATGACCTGTGGTAGAGCATTCTGAGCTTGTATTAGTCTGATCAGCCACAGTCAGATTCATGTAACAACTCTAACACAGTGATATCATTTTGGTCCTCTTCAAGGACAAAGGACAACAAACAAACAACCAATCATGTACCAAACAGTGTATTAGATGTTAAAGTTATCAAAGCAGAAATGAAATAGTCTCTTTCACTAGAGTTTACAGTACCTCAGGGAAAATAGCATTTTCATTTAAATTGACATTTAAGTATTGTTAATACACATAGAAAATGAATTCAAGGTAATTGTGGGGTGGGACACTACCTGTTGGAGGGATAAGGAAAGGCCTCATGTAGGACTGAATTTGAACTCAGATTTGAAGAAAAGGTGAGATTCTACAAAGTGAAGATGAGGAGAGAATACATTCTCAATAGGACAGAAAATTTTTACAAAGTTATGGAGATAGGAAATGTAATTTTGTGTGCCATGTTGCTTACTTCATTCCCCAATAAACTGATAAATATTTAATAAATAGTTACTCTGTTCCAGGCACTATCCTAAGCACTGGGAATACTAAAAGAGGTAAGAAACAAAATCTAACATTTTTATGAAGGAAGATAAGATATAAAACAAGGTGAAAAAGCAGAGAGAAAATGGTATCCTGAAGAGATATGGAAGATCTCGCTGTCTGAGATACGAGTACTGTATCTTTAGGCAACTCAGTTTCAGTTATCCACTTTTCAGTCAGATATACTTACAGAGAAGAATATTTATTTCAAAATTATAATAAGAACAAACTTTCTCCCAAACCTACAGGCATAATCTCTGCTTATACCACCTGATCTCTCGAGGAGTATGTTAGGTTCCCAGCTTAACTCAGTTCCTATATAGCATTAGTCTCATCACATTCCAAGTTCAAAGCTCTCTCTTGGTTTGCATCTCTAGATGATCACTTTTCAGGACTTTTCAACTGAGCTACTTGAAACATATTGATTAGGGGTGGGGGAGTGGAGCCAAGATGGCAGAGTGAGAGCAACTACTCACCTAACCTCTAAGACAGACTCCTTTGGATACCTCTAAACAGATAATCTGAACAAATTTTAGAGAGGCAGAATCCAATAGGAGACAGACTGTGGCAGATTTCCAAGGACAGACTGGAAGTTTCTGTTGCATGGGGCAGGAGGAGCTCACAGAGCACAGTGCACACACTTTACTAGTGTGGATCCCACCATAGCAAAGTAAAGGAGCAAGCCTTGGGAAGAAGTTTGAAGCAGCAGCCCCACTGCAGAATCTCAAACATATCAGCCCAGGACAGGAGTACAGGTGAACTGAGCAAGAGAGAACCACAGAACCCCAGGTAACTACCACAGCAGCTCCTGAGATTATCAACCTGCAGATTAAATGTCTGTAAATCACCTACTTGAACTTTCAGGAGTCAAGATGGTGGAGTGGTCTGTAAATACTCTAGCCCTACCATTGTAGACCTTGAAAAACCCATAGAACATTTCCCCAGGAAAAATCCTGGAACAGTGGGATCAGCCAAAGAGGTAAACAGCCCCTTAGCCCCTGAGGCTAGGAAAAACTCAAAGGGAGGGTCCCTCTTGCTGTGGCTGAAGGGGACCACTGCAGGATCAGATGTATCACAGATATCCCACCTCAGTGAACCAGGAGGAGATCCAATCCACAGAGGGGTAAAGCCCACGGTCTTCAACATCAGGACCGTAGGCATGCCTCAGAACAACCAAGGGAATAGGGAAGACACTAGTGCAGAGACAAGTTCACCACCTACTGAGCCTGCCTGTGCTGAGGAGAGGAAAACTCCTGCAGTCAGATAACCCCTTCCCCACAATGAATGCAGATAACTCCAGGGTAACACCAGGGAAACTCAGAAAGACTTCACTTGGCCTTTACTTTGGCATAACAGCCAGGTCAGCACCTGGTAAGCTAGAGCATTCTAGCTTGCAGCTGAAAGAACCAGAACCCACAATGCATAAATCTTCAAGTTCTAAGAACAAGAACCATGGCACAGAGCCTCCTGTGTTCCAGGAGCAGAGTTCCACATAACAAACCAGTAAAACAGTGTCATCATGAGCAAGAAGTAAACTAGAAATCATAAGACCATAGAATCTTTCTATGGGACAAGGACCAAAACAGGAATACCAAAGAGGTCAGCATTGAGGCTGTTCTCCCATTTGAAACATCAGAAGGGAATATGAACTTGTTGGAAGAACAAGAAGTATTTTAAAAGCCAAATTAGGGAAGTAGATGAAAAACTGACCAATGATTTTTAAAATATGAAAAAAGAAATCACAAAAGAATTTTTTTCTATTTTTTTACTTTATTTATTGAACTTTTAATATTCATTTTCACAAAATTTTGGGTTCCAAATTTTCTGCCTATTTGTCCCCTCCCCCCACCCCAAAACACCAAGCATTCTAATTGCCCCTATCACCAATCTGCCCTCTCTTCTATCATCCCTCCCTTCCCTTGTCCCTATCTTCTCTTTTGTCCTGTAGGGCCAGATAACTTTCTATACCCCATTGCCTGTATTTCTTATTTCCTAGTAGCAAGAACAGTACTCAACAGTTGTTCCTAAAACTTTGAGTTCCAAATTCTCTTCATCCCTCCCTCCCCACCCATTCCCTTTGGGAAAGCAAGCAATTCAATATAGGCCATATCTGTTTAGTTTTGAAAATGACTTCCATAATAGTTGTGTTGTGTAAGACTAAGTATATTTCCCTCCATCCTATCCTGCCCCCATTGTTTCCTCTCTTTTGATCCTGTCCCTCCCCAAGTGTTGACTTCAAATTGCTCCCTCCTCCCATTGCCCTCCCTTCCATCATCCCCCTCACCCTGCTTATTCCCTTCTCCCCCAGTTTTCCTGTATTGTAGATAGGTTTTCATACCAGAATGAGTGTGCATTTTCTTCCTTCATTTAGTGGAATGTGATGAGAGTAAACTTCATGTTTTTCTCTCACCTCCCCTCTTTTTCCCTCCACTAAAAAGTCTTTTGCTTGCCTCTTTTATGAGAGATAATTTTCCCCATTCCATTTATCCCTTTCTCCTCCCAATATATTTCTCCCTCACTGCTTAATTTCATTATTTTAAGATATGATCCCATCCTATTTAATTCACTCTGTGCTTTGTGTGTGTATGTGTGTGTGCGCGCGCGCGCGCGTGTGTGTGTGTGTGTGTAATCCCACCAACTACCCAGATACTGAAAAGTTTCAACAGTTACAAATATTGTCTTTCCATGTAGGAATGTAAACAGTTCAACTTTAATAAGTCCCTTATGACTTCTCTTTGCTGTTTAGCTTTTCATGCTTCTCTTCATTCTTGTGTTTGAAAGTCAAATTTTCTTTTCAGCTCTGGTCTTTTCATCAAGAATGCTTCAAAGCCCTCTGTTTCATTGAAAGACCATTTTTTCCCCTGAAGTATTTTACTCAGTTTTGCTGGGTAGGTGATTCTTGGTTTCAGTCCTAGTTCCTTTGACTTCTGGAATATCATATTCCACACCCTTCAATCCCTTAATGTAGAAGCTGCTAGATCTTGTGTTATCTTGATTGTATTTCCACAGTACTTGAATTGTTTCTTTCTATCTGCTTGCACTATTTTCTCCTTGACCAGGGAACTCTGGAATTTGGCCACAGTGTTCCTAGGAGTTTCTCGTTTTGGATCTCTATCAGGAGGTGATTGGTGGATTCCTTGAATATTTATTTTGCCCTCTGGTTCTAGAATCTCAGGGCAGTTTTCCTTGATAATTTCATGCAAGATGATGTCTAGGCTTTTTTATTGATCATGGATTTTAGGTAGTCCCATAATTTTTAAAGTGTCTCTCCTGGATCTATTTTCCAGGTCAGTTGTTTTTCCAATGAGATAGTTCACATTATCTTCCATTTTTTCATTCTTTTGGTTTTGTTTTGTGATTTCTTGGTTCCTTATAAAGTCATTAGCCTCCATCTGTTCCATTCTAATTTGTAAAGAACTATTTTCTTCAGTGAGATTTTGAACCTCCTTTTCCATTTGGTTAATTCTGCTTTTGAAAGCATTCTTCTCCTCATTGGCTTTTTGAACCTCTTTTGCCAATTGAGTTAGCCTATTTTTCATGGTGTTATTTTCTTCAGCATTTTTTGGGTCTCCTTCAGCAAAGTGTTGACCTGCTTTTCATGCTTTTTTTTTGCATCGCTCTCTTTTCTCTTCCCAGTTTTTCCTCCACCTCTCTAACTTGATTTTCAAAAATTTTTTTGAGCTCTTCCATGGCCTGAGCCCATTGAATATTTGTTCTGAACGTTTGGGATACAGAAGCCTTGACTTCTGTGTCTTTCCCTGATGGTAAGCCTTATTCTTCCTCATCCAAAAGGATGGGAGGAGATATCTGTTCACCAAGAAAGTAACCTTCTATGGTCTTATTTTTTTTCCCTTTTCTGGGCATTTTCCCAGCCAGTGACTTGACTTCTGAGTGTCCTCTCCACACCCACCTCACCTCCAAATCCACCGAGCCAGCACTTGGGGTCTGAGATTCAAATGCTGCTTCCCAGCCCCAGGGCTTTTGGTGGAGGTGTGGCTGCTATTCAGTGTGAGATTAAGTTCAGGTGCTCAGGTGGAGGCAGGACCTCCATAAGGGGCTCAGTTCCCTCAGGGGGTTTATGCAGAGACCTTCAACAATGGATCTGAACTCCTGCCTGCTTGGGGAGGTCCATCGGCTGCTACCTCCCGAGGGGGCCCGAGCCATGGATACACCCTGCTCCCCTCCCAGAGGGTGAAAAAGACTCTCTCACTCACCCCCAGCACCTGTGGATGGAGGGACCTGCATGGCTGCTGGAGATTCTGTCCCTGAAGCCTGCTCGGATCTGCTCCTCTCAGTGCCCCGCAGCCAAGGCAGAACTGGGCTCTGCTCTGGGTCTGATGTGTGATGGACCTTTGGTGTCTGTTTTTCAGGGCTCTGTGGAACAGAAATCTCCTCCACTCTGTTGTTCTGTGGCTTCCACTGCTCCAGAATTTGTTGGGAGTTCTTCTTTACAGATATTTTAAGGGCTTTGGGTTCAGAGCTAGCATATGTGTATCTTTCTAGTCTGCCATCTTGGCTCCTCCCCACACAAAAGAATTTAAAAGGAAAATTGGACTAAATGAAAAGGAAGAAAAAAACCTAACTGGGAAAACTGAACAAATGAAAAAGGAAGCACAAAATGTAACAGGAAGAATTGGACAGATAGAAAAGAAGATGCAAAAGTTAACTGAAGAAAACAATTTGATGAAAATTAGAATTGGGCAAGTAGAAGCTAATGAGTCTATAATACATCAAGAATCAATCAAACAGATTCTAAAGAATGAAAAGATAGAAGAAAGTGAAAAATATCTAGTTGGACAAAGAACTGACCTGGAAAAATATCTCCAGGAGAGAAAACCTAAGAATAATTGATCTATCAGAAAGCTATATTTTAAAAAAGAGTCTGGTTAATATCTTCCAAGAAATCATCAAGGAAAATTGCCCAGAAGTCCTAGATCCAGAGGGTAAAATAGTCATCAAAAGAAACCACTGTTCACTTCCTGAAAGGGATCCCAAATTAAATACACCAAAGAAAATCATTGCAAAATTCCAGAACTATCAAGTTAAGGAGAAAATACTTCAGGAAGCCAGAAGGAAACCATTTAAATATCAAGGAGCTACACTCAGGATCACAAAGGACTTTACAGCTTCTACAATAAAAGATAAGAAGGATTTAAATATGATATTCTGTAAGGCAAAGGAGCTGGGACTACAACCAAGGATCAGTAACCCAGAAAAATTGAGCATAATATTTCACGCAAGGAAATGAACATTCAGTGAAATAAGGGATTTCCAGACCTTCCTGATGAAAAGGCCAGAGCTCAATAGAAAATTTGATTTTCAAACACATGTCTCAAGAGAGGGATAAAAAGATAAATGGGGGAAAAAAGCTTTTTTTTTTCAATATGAGCAAGCTGTTTACATCCTCATAAGGGAAGATGATATGTGTTAATGTTAAGAACTGTATTTTTATTATGATATATAAAAGGGATGCACATAGAGGGAATGGGTATAAAGTAAATGATGTGAAGACAAAAATGTGATATAAGGGTGCAAAGGGATTGTAACGGGGGAAATGAAAAGGAGGAGGCAAGAAAAGGCAAATTACGTTACAGGAAGAGTCACAAAAATATATTACAGTAGAGAGAAAGAGGGGAGGGTAATGAGTATTGTTTCAGATTTAATCTCATCTTATTAGGTTCAAGGCAAGAGGTTAAGTATAGAAATCTGACTGTGCCTATAGGCAGTAGGAGGGGAAAGGGGAAAGAAAAGGGAGGGGAGGCTAAAAGGTAAGGAAGAAGTAGTAATGGAAAAGGGGAGTAAAAGGGAAGGGGTCTGAAAGAAGGGAGGGGAAACTGAGGGAGGTGGTGGTCAAAAATTAAAACTTCTTGGGGAGGGGAAGAAAGAAGGGAGAAATAAAAGCATAAATGGGGGGAAAGAGGAGGGAGGGAAAGACACAGAAAGTAATCATAGCTGTGAATGTGAATGGAATGAACTCTCCCATGAAATGGAGATGGATAGCAGAATGGATTAAAAACTATACTTCAACAATACATTGCTTCCAAGAAAGACATTTGAAACAGGGGGATACACACAGGATAAAGGTAAAATGTTGGAGCAGACTATATTGTGCTTCAGCTGATGTAAGAAAAGCAGGGGTAGAAATCCTAATCTCAAACAAAACAAAAGGAGAAATAGAGCTAATCGAAAGAGATAGGAAAGAAACTATGTCCTACTGAAAGGCACCATTGACAATGGAGCAATATCATTACTAAACGTATGTGCTTCAAGTAGTATAGCATCCAGATTCTTAGGGGAGAAGTTAAGGGAATTACAGGAAGAAATAGATAGCAAAACTATAATACTGGGGGGAACTCAATCTCCCCCTCTCAGAACTTGATAAATCTAAATTCAAAATAAACAAGAAAGAAGTTAAGGAGGTGAAAAGAACTACGAATAAGGTTAATATGATAGATCTCTGGAGAAAACTGAATGGGAATAGAAAGGAATATACCTTTTTCTCAGCCACACATGGCACATATTGACCATGTACTAGGGCATAAAAACCTCACAATCCAATGTAGAGAGGCAAAGAGAGTCAATGCATCCTTAGATCATGATGCAATAAAATTACATGTAATAAAAGGCCATGGAAAAATAAATAAAAATTAATTGGAAACTAAATAATCTAATCCTAAAGAAGGAGTAGGTTAAACAACAATTCAAAGAAACAATCATCAACTTCATTCAACAGAATGACCATAATGACACAATTTGCCAAATCTTATGGGATACTGCAAAAGGAGTTCTTAGGGGATGTTTTAAATTGTTGAATGCCTACATGAATAAAATACAGAAAGGGGATATCACTGAATTGGGTATCCAGCTGAAAAAGCCAGAAAAAGAAGAAATTGAAAATCCCCAAGTAAATATCAATTTGGAAACACTGAAAAACCAAAGGAGAGATTTAAAATTGAAATTAAGAAAACTATTGAACCAATAAATAAAACTAAAAGTTGCTTTAATGAAAAAAATAAAATTGATAAACCTTTCATTAATTTGATTTTAAAAAGGAAAAAAAGAAAGACTTCAGAGAGGCCTGGAAAGACTTATATGATCTGATACTGAGCAAAAGGAGCAGAACCAGGAGAACTTTGTCACATCAACAACCACAGGGTGGGAGGATTTTTTCTGGTAGACTTAGAGCTTCATTGCAATGCAAGGACTTAAAAAAATTCCCAGTGGTCTTTTAAGGCAAAATGCCTTCTGCATTCAGAGAAAAAACTATGGAATTCAATCACGGATTGTAACAGATCATTTTCTTTTGTATTACATTTTGATTTGTTATATGATTTCTCCCATTCTTTTTAATTCTTCTATATAACATAACTATGGTGAAAATGTATTTAATAGGAATGTATGTGTAGAGTCTATATAAAATTGTATGCCATCTCAGGGAAGGAGGAGGGAAGTAGGGAGGAGTGGGGTAGAGGGAGGGAAAGAAAAAAATCTAGGTTGTATGGTAATGACTGCGTAACACTGAAAATAAATTTAAAAAAAAGAAAGAAGATATTCAAATAACCAATATCTAAAATGAAAAGGGTGTACTCACTTACAATGAGGAGGAAATTAAAACAATAATTAGAAATTACTTTGCCCAACATCATGCCCATAAATTCGACAATCCAAATGAGACTGATGAATATTTTTAAAAATATAAATTTCCCAGATTAACAGTAGAGGAGGTAGAATACTTAAATAACCCCATCTCTGAAAAAGAAGCTGAACAAACAATCCATTAACTACATAGGAAAAATCTCCAGAGACAGATGGATTTAAAAGTGAATTCTACAAAATATTTAAAGAACAGTTAATTCCAATACCATATAGACTATCTGGGAAAGTTGGAGAAGAAGGAATTAGACCGAATACTTTTTATGATACAAATATGGTTTTGATACCTAAAATGGGAAGAGCCAAAACAGAGAAAGACAATTATAGACCAATTTCTCTAATGAACATAGAAGAAAAAATTTTAAATAAGATATTAGCAAAAACAACATAGCAGTTTGTCATGAGAATAATACATTATGATCAGGTAAGATTTATACCAGGAATGCAGGAATGGATCAATATCAGGAAAACTATCAGCATCACTGAACATATCAACAACAAAACTCACAGAAACCACATGTTTAACTCAATAGATGCAGAAAAAGCTTTTTATAAAATACAACGCTCATTCCTTTTGAAAACCCTGGAGAACATAGGAATAAATGGAATCTTTCATAAAATAATAAGCAGTACCTACCTAAAACCTTCAGCAAGCATTATGTGCAGTGGGGAGAAGCCAGATGCATTTCCAATAAGATTAAGAGTGAAACAAGGATGTCCATTTTCACCACTGTTATTCAATATGGTATTAGTTAGACTCAGCAATAAGAGAAGAAAAAACAACTTGAAGGAATCAGAATAGGCAAAGAAGAAACTAAGCTATCAATCTTTGGAGACGATATGATGATATACTTAAAAAATGAAGTAAAACACTACTTGAAATAATAAATAACTTTGGGAAAGTTTCAGGTTGCAAAATAAACCCAGATAAATCAACTGCATTACTATATATTACTAATGAAGCTCAACAATAAAAGGAAGAACGAGAAATCCCATGTAAAGCTATAGAAGACACTATAAAATTTCTAGGCTCTGCCTAACTACCTGCCTAAACAAACCCAGGGGGACTGTATGAACAAAATTACAGAACACTTTTCACACAAATAAAATCAGATCTAAGTAAGTGGAAAAACATCAGGTATTCATGGAGAGGCCAAGTTAATATAATGAAAATGACAATTCTACCTAAATTAATTTACTTATTCAGTGCCATATCAATCAAACTACCAGATAATCACTTTCTAGAACTAGAAAAAATAATATCAAAATTTATCTGGAAGCACAAAAGATCCAGAATATCAAGGGAAGTAATAAAAAGAAATGCTAGTTAAGGTGACCTAGCCCTACCAGATCTCAAATTGTAATTTAAAGCAACAATCATCAAAATCATTTGGTATTGGATAAGAAAGAGGAGTAGACTAGTCACATAGGTTAGGTACTCAAGACACAGTAGTCAATGAATATAGCAATCTATTGTTCAATAAACCCAAGGACCAGAGTTTCTGGCATGAGTACTCACTGTTTGACAAAAATTGCTGGGAAAACTGGATAACAGTGTGGCACAAACTGGGCATAGAACAATTTCTGACATGATACACAAGAATAAAGTCCAAATGGATACAGGATCTAGGTATAAAGACTGATACTATAAACAAATTAAGTGAACAAAGAATAGTGAATTTGTCAGATTTAAGGAGAATGGAGAAATTTTTTTTACCAAACAAGAGACAGAGAGCATTATGAAGTACAAAATGGATAATTTTGATTACATTAAATTGAAAAGTTTCTGCATAAACAAACTGAATGCAATCAAGATTAGGAGGGAAGCAGAATACTGGGAAAGAATTTTTACAAATAGCGTGTGATAAAGGCCTTATTTCTAAAACATAGAGAGAACTGAGTCAAATATACAAGTATACAAGTCATTCCCCAATTGATAAATGGTCAAAGGGCATAAACAGGGAGTTTTCAGAGGAAAAAATTAAAGTTATCTATAGTCATCTGAAAAAATGTTCGAAATCACTATTGATTAGAGAGATGCAAATCAAAACAACTCTGAGGTAACACATCACTCCTATCAGATTGGCTAACATGACAAAACAGGAAGGTGATAAATGTTGGAGAAGATGTGGAGAGTTTGAACACTAATTCATTGTTGGTGGAGCTGTGAGCTGATCCAACCATTCTGGAGAGCAATTTGGAACTATACCCAAAGGGTTACAAAAATGTGCATACTCTTTGACCTGGCCATATCACTTCTAGGACTGTATCCCAAAGAGATCATAAAAATGGGAAAGGGTACAACATGTACAAAAATATTCATAGCAGCTCTCTTTGTAGTGGCCAAAAACTGGAAATCAAGGGCATGCCCATCAATTGGAGAATAGCTGAACAGGTTGTGGTATATGAATATAATGCAATACAATTGTGCTATAAGAAATGATGACCAGAAAGACTTCAGAGAGGCTTGGAAGGGCTTATATGAACTGATGCTGAGTGAAAGGAGCAGAAGCAGGAGAACTCTGCACACAGCAACAACCACAGTGTGCAAGGAATTTTTCTGGTAGACTTACTCTTTCACAGCAATGTAAGGAACTAAAAACTTCACAATGGACTCTTGAGGTAAAATGCCTTCCACATTCAGAGAAAGAACTATGGAATTTGATCACAGAATGAAGCAGACCATTTTCTCTTACATTATGTCTTGCTTTGTTTTGTTTTATGATTTCTCCTATTCATTTTAATTCTTCTATGCAACATGACTAAAGTGAAAATGTGTTTAATAGGAACGTATGTGTAGAACCTATATAAGTTCAGATGCCCTCTTTGGGAGGGAGTGTGGAGGAAGGGGGGAAGGAGAGGGAGGGAGAGAAAAAAATCTAAGATATATGGAAGTGAGAGTAGAAAACTGAAAACAAATAAAACAATTTTAAATAAAAAAAAGAAACATGTAGATTCTGTTCCTGGGCTCCAGGATTACTGTGTCTTGTGCTCTGAGTCTGTAATTGAAAAACTACAAATGAAACAATACTCATAAAAGCTCAAGAATATTTGGGAAGGAGCAGAGCCCAAGGAAAGGAAAATGTTCCTTTTTTTCAATGCTTTTTTCCATTTCATGTAGGATGTCACTCAAACAAACAAAAAAAAAAGACACAGAGAAATTGAGACAGAGACACAGACAGAGACAGTGACAGAGACAGAAACATGAGATATTTTTTTAAATTACTTTTGACTATGCAATTAATGGAAAGATGCTACTCCAAACTACATGTGGTGGCAAACCATGGACTTTCATTTCTCAGAAGCCAGTCATTAGTATTGCTCACATGAGTTTCTCCATCTTAGGTGATCTGAGCATGCTTTATCATTTCTCTGATGTCATGCTCCTTTTTGAAAACAAAAGACAATACAGCCTATGAATAAACCTAGCTGCCTAAATGGGGATCCAGTTAGCCAGGTAACTAAGCTCATCCTGTCTCTCAATCCAGTCCTCTCCCTTTCTTTTTCCTCTCCAAAAAAAAGTAAATTTTGATGGTCAGAAGCTTTCCAGTTAACTTGGGGTACCTTGGCTAGATTACTTTCCTCTCCTTCCTTTCTTTTTTTCTTTCTTTCCCTTCTTCCTTCCTTCCTTTCTTTCTTTCATTCTTTCTTTCTTCCTCACCTCAACCTCTTGTTGGTTATCACACTTTAGAAATTGATTTTTTTTAAACCATCACTTTAAAGTTATTTAGAGGGGTATGTTGGGAATGTCCTCTTTACTCTGCTACCTTCATTTTGACTTTCCAGTTTCATTGTCATTTAAGGAAATACTAGCCTCACCTGCCTGAGGGAGAGCCATAAATTATTTCTTCCACCGTGCTTTGAGAGCTGTACTTAGACTGGAAAAAGGAGCCTTAGAAATCCTTATTTTTTTAAGCAGTCATTTTTTTTGATCCTAGAGATAAAGAACTATACTATAAATATATATATATATGTAGTGGTCACTTCTATGCTTTAGGAATATAACTTTCATAACAATGTGGAGAAGAATAGACTGGGTGGAGTGGAGATTACAAGCAGGGAAGAAAATTAGGAGGCTACTGAAGGTGAGATGATGAAAGTCTAAATTAAGGTGATGGCCATATTAGTGCAGAGAAGATGATAGATATGAGAGGTGTTATAGAGTAGAATCATCAAGACTTGGAAATTTGTTGAATTGTTATCATCTGCCCATTCCCCCAAGGAATGTCAATACAGGTTTGGGATAGAAATCCCCCTAACTCATCAACAGGTTTGAGGAATTTCAGTTACTCTCTTAGGTTAGCCCATCTGCTAAGGCATTTTACTGGGTGTGGTCATTGAATGTTATGACTTCTTGGAGCCACGGGTGAGGGTTGGATTAAGGCAGACAATAAAGGTGAATGATCACCCCTGAAAAGGACTTGGCAAGCCCTCACACCAGAGGTGCTAGTCCTCCATGAACACCCTATGTATTCCAATTTCTTTGAATATGGAAGGGTGAAGGAGAATGAGTGATTGAAAATGGCTTCAAAGTTGCATACCTAAGGAACTGGAAGGATGTTGCTGACTACAGAAGAAATAGGGAAATTGGGAATAAGAGTGAGTTTCTTTTTGAAAGACAATGAATTCTGTTTTAGACATGATGAATTTGAGATACTTAATGGGAAATGTCCTCTAGACTGTGAGAGAAAGACTTAACATATAAATTTTTGAGTCATCTTTATTAGTAATGATAATTGAATACATGGAAGTAGATAAGGTAAATAAGAGAGTACATATATAGAGAGAAGAGAAATGGACCCAGGAAGAGCCATGGGGTATAATCAATGATAAAAGGTAGAATATGAATGATGATCCATATAGGTGTGTATCTTTATCCATATGGATCATCGTCCATGAGGAATGACTAGTCAGGTAAGAATTGAATCAAAAGAGAATAGGGTCATGAGAATCAGAGAGAGGGATGGTGACAGATAAAGGGGGAAATAGAAAGAGGAAAAGAGAAAGAGAGAGAGATTCAGAGTAGCAGAGAAAGGACATCAAGGAAAGCATCCAAAAGAGACAAAGTTAAAAAAGAAGAAAAACTAAATTATTAGTATCAAAAAGAGTGACTACACCAGTACCAATTACATGCCTGGAAAACTAACAATCTTAAGTGAGATGGAAATTTAGAAAGATGTAAACTGTCCAGGTCAACACAAGAGGAAATAAAATACTTCCATACCTCTATTTTAGAAAAGAAACTGAACAAATTGTCAATGAGTTCCAAAGAAAAAATTTCCAGTAACAGATGGATTTACATGAAACTAGGAAATATCTAATAGAATAAAATACAGTTAATATCTATTAATATAAATAATACAAGCCTACCAATTGTGAAACAATGAAGCATCATAAAAAGAGTGAATTTGTAGTGAAAGAACCTAGGTTTGTTCTGATTCTTAGTTATCTTATAGTAGGAAAGAAATCCAGAATGCTACATTACACAGTGGATAGAACACTGGACCTAGAGTCAGGAATTTAGGCTTAAATGAGTTAAGATAAAATAGTACTATACAAATGCTATTGTTCTTAATTAAGTCATTAATTGAATGATTCTGTCATTTGTTGTATTGTTATTTTTTTTACAGAATTCTGTAAAGTCATTTAGCATAGCTCATTGTTGAGGCTTGTAGCTCATCTACAACATTTCCCTTGTTGCCTTGCAACTTTTCTATTTGAGGAACTCCAGATATAAGAACATCACTGTCTCCTGAGGCAGCCCAGTCCACTTTTTGACTACTCTAATTAGAAAGTTCTTACGTTGGGCAGACATCTTTCCTTTAAATTCTGTCACTTGGTCTATGAGCTGCCTGAATATGGACCCAGCTAGCTGGGTAACTCAGCTCATCCTCTCCCTTATTCCCCCTCCTCCCCAAAGGAAAGTATATTTGTATGGTTTCTTTCTTTCTTTCTTTCTTTCTTTCTTTCTTTCTTTCTTTCTTTCTTTCTTTCTTTCTTTCTTCCTTTCTTTCTTTCTTTCTTTCCTTCCTTCTTTCTTTCTTTCTTTCTTTCTTTTTCTTTCTTTCTTTCTTTCTTTTTCTTTCTTTCTTTCTTTCTTTCTTTCTTTCTTTCTTTCTTTCTTTCTTTCTTTCTTTCTTTCTTTCTTTCTTTCTTCCTCTCTCTCTCTCTCTCTCTCTCTCTCTCTCACCCTCCCTTCCATCTTCCCTCCATCCCCTCCTTCATTCTTTCTTCCTTCCTTCCTCCTTCCTTACCTTCTTCCTTTCCTGTCTTCCTCAAAAACTTAAAGCCCAGTGCACTCTGTCCCAACTTGATTTTTATTTATTTTTTTCTTTTGCTCATTAAAGATGCCATTCCCTGATTATTTCTTAAAGAGGCCTATTCACTGAATGAGCATCAGCTCACTCTAAGTGACTACCTTAATAGGCTTTAGTCAAAAAAGGACAAGTTCTTCCACTGAATCTTGGGCCATGTCTGGTCATCCTGATGAATATGTGGTCACTGGATCCAGGTGGCTCAGGAGGAGAAAGTGAGACTTGTGACCTTGCACAGCCCTCCCTCCCTCAAAACAAAGTCAAGAGTAAGTCATGTCATCATTTCTCTGATGTCATGGTAGTCTTTGAAAATGATGGATGAACACATACATATTGTTATTACTAATGTTAACAACAATATCTGCCTTAAGAGAGGAAACGACTACCTTTGGGGGGGGATGTGGTATGAATAAGATTCATCATTTTAGCTTTGCATATCACTTCAATTGCTAGCAAAATATCTTTCCAGGTTTCTCTCTGATGAAAATTTAATTACACCTTTCTTAACAGGTTTCACATATCTATAATCAAAACATAAAAACACCAGTGCCTCCTACAAACATCTACTAATTACATGTTTATGCACTTTATACCAAGCACTTATTCCTTGTATCCCTCAAGAAGTTTATAAAAATTTACAAAAATATTCTTACCAATGAGCAAAAAGAAGTGCCTAGAAGTTTCAGAAGTTTCACTATGTAAAGAAAGATTTTTTACCACTATGATGATTATTTAATATGATGACCCCCCTACTTTTCTTGATCATATAAAAGTCCTTGATTCAGTTCCTCACTCATGACTTAAGTCATGTACAGCAAATAAATGAAATTTATCCTAATATCACCAAAATACTAGAATATTTGATATTTACCTGGAAACTTTGCTGCTTAAAACATGTCGCCAATGAAATGATGTCAAGAAAAATTAGTGAAAAATACAGCAACAAATGAGAAAACACCTGTAAAGTTCTTTGTAAACTTGTAAAAATAAATGCTATATCTTTGTTATTATCTTTCAGGGCAATAGCTTAAGCCCACTATGGTTCTGCCTATTTTTGATTCCATTATTGTCACTCCTAAATGGAATTAAATTTGGGTTTCAAGTAAAAAAGACAATCTTACTCAAAAAATGATAATGGATAACTCAGGAGAGAGTAGTTTCAGTGGAATGATTAAGTCCTAACAAAAACCCATCTTTTATAGAAAACTTTTCCCAGATTCTTTTAATTCTGTTACCTTCCCACTGTCACTTGTTTCATTTTTTTCCTACGTATAGCTTCCTTTGTATATAATGGCTTATATGTTGTCTCCCTGATTAGATTGTTCAAGGCAGGGACTATCTTTTGTCTCTGTTTGCATCCTCAGTGCCTAACAGAGAACCTGACACATAACAGGCCCATATTAAATATTTACTAATTGGCTGAATAGGAAGAACATATTTAGACAAAATAGTCCTATAATCTACCAGCTTTAACATATGATAAAAGCTTAGAAGACAGTGGGTCTAGAAAGTGCCCAAACAAAAACCTGTAATGTGTCACAAGGCTCTTCAAATTAAGTCAGTTGCTGCTTTCTGTTCTCGACGCCGTTGGAGAAGGATCGCTGAAGCTTTTGCTACCGCTCTCACCATGTCGAAGTCAGAGTCCCCCAAGGAGCCCGAGCAGCTTCGGAAGCTCTTCATCGGAGGCCTGAGCTTTGAGACGACGGACGAGAGCCTAAGGAGCCATTTTGAGCAATGGGGCACGCTTACAGACTGCGTGGTGATGAGGGATCCAAATACCAAATGTTCCAGGGGCTTTGGTTTTGTTACCTATGCCACAGTGGAAGAGGTAGATGCAGCCATGAATGCTAGACCTCACAAAGTTGATGGCAGAGTTGTTGAACCAAAGAGAGCTGTATCCAGAGAGGACTCTCAAAGGCCAGGAACCCACTTAAGTGTGAAAAAGATCTTTGTGGGTGGCATTAAGGAAGACACTGAGGAGCATCACTTACGAGACTATTTTGAACAGTATGGAAAAATTGAAGTAATTGAAATCATGACTGACCGAGGCAGTGGCAAAAAAAGAGGCTTTGCTTTTGTTACTTTTGATGACCATGATTCTGTGGATAAGATTGTCATTCAAAAATACCATACTGTGAATGGCCACAACTGTGAAGTAAGGAAAGCTTTGTCTAAGCAAGAAATGGCCAGCGCTTCATCTAGTCAGAGAGGTCGAAGTGGTTCTGGGAACTTTGGTGGTGGCCAAGGGGGTGGCTTCGGTGGAAATGACAACTTTGGCCGTGGTGGGAACTTCAGTGGTCGTGGTGGTTTTGGCGGCAGTTGTGGTGGTGGAGGATATGGTGGAAGTGGAGATGGCTACAATGGATTTGGAAATGATGGTGGTTATGGAGGAGGCGGCCCTGGTTACTCTGGAGGAAACAGAGGCTATGGAAGTGGTGGACAGGGTTATGGAAACCAGGGCAGTGGCTATGGCGGGAGTGGCAGCTATGACAGCTATAACAACGGAGGAGGCGGAGGCGGCTTTGGCGGTGGTAGTGGAAGCAACTTTGGAGGTGGTGGAAGCTATAATGATTTTGGCAACTACAACAATCAGTCTTCAAATTTTGGTCCCATGAAGGGAGGGAACTTTGGAGGCAGGAGATCAGGCCCTTATGGTGGAGGCCAGTATTTTGCCAAACCACGTAACCAAGGTGGCTATTTTGGTTCCAGTAGTAGCAGTAGTTATGGCAGTGGCAGAAGATTTTAATTACTATTAGGAAACAAAGCTTAGCAGGAGAGGAGAGCCAGAGAAGTGACAGGGAAGCTACAGGTTACAACAGATTTGTGAACTCATCCAAGCACAGTGGTGGCAGGGCCTAGCTGCTACAAGAAGACATGTTTTAGACAATACTTTTTGTGTATGGGCAAAAAAAAACACCAGGACTGTATTTGTGACTAATTGTATAACAGGTTATTTTAGTTTCTGTTTTGTGGAAAGTGTAAAGCATTCCAACAAAGGGTTTTAATGTAGATTTTTTTTTTGCACCCATGCTGTTGATTGCTAAATGTAATAGTCTGATCATGACGCTGAATAAATGTGTCTTTTTAAAAAAAAAAAAAAGTCAGTTACAGAAAGATTGGGCCAACTAGGTGACACAGTGGTTAGAATGCTGGTACTAAAGTCAGAAAAGCTTATCTTCCTGAGTTCAAATCTAGCCTTAGTCACTTACTAGCTATTTTACCCTGGGCAAGTCACTTAACCTGTTTGCCTCAATTAACTCATCTATAAAATAAGCTGGAGAAGGAATGTCAAACAACTTCAGTATCTTTGCAAAGAAAACTACAAATGGGATGACACATAATCAGACATGACTGAAAAAAATAGATAACAGCAAAAAATAGAAAACTTAATACTTCATTGCTAAAAAAGAAAGAGAGGAAGATCACTAGATGTTAACAGAAAATAGAACAAACAAGTTAAAATTTATAGAAATACTTTTATTTTACAATGCAAAAGTAATGGCTGAAAATGGATACATTTCATTGAATACATCAAATGGATTCAAGTTGTTTATTTCTATAAAGAGGCTATAAAATGACATTAAAAGGTAGTTCATAGGTGACATCTACATAAACTCAACAAATAGAATTTTAACCAAGAATTGTCCAATATCAGGGTATTCCTGAATTCAGGCCCCAAATTCTATAAATTATGCCACACAGTTATTTCCAAGAAGAACTTCAACACAATGAAAAAAACACATACTGGATGACAAAAATAATAGAAATCTTGAACATGATTAATATAATAAGGGATGAACATTTGTATCAAGACAGGTGACTGAACTCCAGCTTCTCTGCAAAAGTAGAAAGTAAGTGGAACAGACATGCTCAATAATTATCTGCTCAAATTTCTATGGCATTCTTTATGCTGAGATAAAACACAATAGTAGTTTAATAAAATTCATGGCATATCATTCACCAATTAATGAGAGTGTAAGTGCTAGTTAAGATGAGTTTAGATAAATTCCAATACTCTAAATTATTTTTACAAACCACTTATTTTATTAACCTATATGCTAGTCCACAGAACAATATATGTAAAAGAAAAAAACAGGATAGTGGCCTGTCCCACTACCTTTTCTAGTTGAATTTCATTGAAAAGGATAAGAAAAATGAGATAAATATTAATACCTTTGTAACAGAAATACATTTCACCAAATGATAGTAAAATCTGGCTATATGTATGTATCATTCAATTTCATAAATATGGGTCTATGAAAGAGCTACAGATCAAGAGTGATATCAAAATGCCCTCCTAGTGTTATATTTAATGAACTAAATTTACAATATATTGATTAAAGGAGCATTTGAACAAAAAGTTCTACAATGTGAGTTTGGTTGTAGAAACGACATGACCTTAATCTTCTAATTATTCCATTACAGTAAATATTTTTAACTCACCATTGCAGCAGTATATAGTATACTAAATAGAAAAGAATAATAGGATGATAATTGGTTAATTTTTTCAGAACTCCATTAAAAAAAACTGAAAATAGTTATATGAATAACCATAATAGTCAACATTAGTATTAGAGTTTGGTTTAAAAAAATAACTTTATATACATTAACTTGTTTGACATAAACACTATGTAATTTGAAATATACTTAGTTAAACAATCCATTTAATTCTAATTCTCCTAATAAAAGGTTTCAAATGAATGTTCCCTAGTGAATATTTTGCCAAGATTTATAAATTATTAATTAGCCACTCTATGTGAACTGAATGCTAATTCGTAATAATGCTTCAGATTTAGAAATTACTTTCTATTCAAACAATTTAATATCACGAGAATAGAGCATTTCTTTACACACTCAAGATAATTAATTAGTACTGCTCTCAGGTAGCATCTACAGGACTGAAAATCTGATCCACATTGACTTCAAAAGCACTGACTTCCAAAGGTCTGGGTGAACCAAAAGTAAAGGACTATCCTATACTCAAATTCACAGTAGTTGAGAGATCTCAGAGATTCAATTCCTAATTTTGTGACAGGGCTAGAGAATCTTGTAAATCAACTGGGCTCCAAAGAGTGTATTCTGTTTTTAGGTAAATTACAATTTGCAAGAAACCTAAGAGGCCAAGTTCATTGGAGTGGGGGGGGGGAGAAATAGGGGGGAACACTGGGAAGTTACTGTCCATTTTGATTTGTTTTTTTTTTCCCAGATTACACTTGAGGTTCTTATTGGCACTGACACCTAAATGCACAAGACATAGGGCCCAGATTTCTGACACTACTTTTGGAATATTTGTGTCTATACGTAAACATATTAAGAATTTCAATCAGTCAATAGACATTTATTAAGCATCTACTATATTCTAGCCAACGTGCTAAGTGCTGAGGAAACAAATATGAAAAGGCTGTCCCTATCTTCATGAAGCTTACAATACAATAGAGAAAGACAAATACAAAAGGAAACTTAAAAGCAGAGGCATAGAGAAAGTAAGGTAATTATCATGGAGTAATTATTGAGAAGTTAAAGGCATTCAGCTAAGTGGGAAATGAAGTAATGGCTAGCTTGGGCACTCTCATTAAATGAAGATTCAGGTAGGAACTCACCACTTCTCCTTCCAATCAGAAAAGTCTCAGGGGGAGAAGATATTTATGGGATGAGAGTATAAAGGCTGATTTTGATCTTGGAGATGACAAGGTTCGTAGTGGCATGATGGAGAAGTGGAAATGATTGACCTGGTAGCCAGCTGTGAGCTCTTTGGGCAAGGAGTACATGAAGAAAACATGATGACTCTGCTAAGACCCCAAGAGAATTCCTTGAAGACTGTCTTCATTTCCCTGGACTACTTTTATTTTTGAATTCATTGAAATTTTATTAACGTAACTGCAAACTAATCTTAAATATGACATAATAATGATATAACACACATAATTATTTGTAATTTATAAAATGGTAAAAAAAAATAATGGGTGAGCTTGTTTAGTGCATTTTTACAAAATGTAGTATCTTTCATTGCTGTTCATAATTTTTGTTCAATGTCTTTTTTTCCTTCTATTGATCTGTCTTACTACCCACACTGAATAACTTTTTTTAAAAAGAAAAAATAATTCCTTGAGCTACTTACATCAAAAGCTAGAAATGCCCTTATTTAGCCATTACTGAATGTGCTTTTATTAAATAAATTACATATCTTAGCAATCAGGCTTTGAATGGTCAACTGCACCAAATATGGAATGGGAAAAAATACAAAACTTTACTCCAGGTTTTAATAAATATGATCTTGGGTTCTAGGATAAGAAGTTGACTATATTGCCTATTTTACTGAGGAAGCATCCATCTAATTGTAGAATACAAGAGAGATTACTTAAAAAGATGATAGACTTTATTTTAATAAATAAATAACTTGCATGTGACAATAAATTGCTCTTTCACCTCCCAGAGAACCAGCTCACAAAAAAATGAAAATAAAAGCAAAAAAGGAAAAAAAAATTCACCAAACCCAACCAGCATAACAAATCATTGACATAATATATAGTATTCCATCTATATTTTCCTGTCTTTACAGAAAAAAAGGAGGTGTTATCTTATATCTCTTCTTTTAGAGCACAAGTCAGTCATCATAGTCTATTTTCAATAGTCTTTTTGCTATTCTTTCTAATTACATTGTGTGAGTATGTGCGTGTGTGTGTGTGTGTGTGTGTGTGTGTGTGTGTGTGTGTGTGTGTGTGTAGTTTGTATAGTATTCAGCTATGTGGCATAGTGGATAGAGTACCAGGTTTGGAGTTAAAAAGACTCATCTGGAGTACAAATCTGGCCTCAGACACTTACTAGCTGTGTGACCCTGGATAAGTCACTTAATCCTATTTGACTTAGTTTCCTCACCTATAAAATGAGCTGGAGAAGGAAATGGCAAATCACTCCAGTATATTTACCAAGAAAATCCCAAATGGGATCACAAATAGTCAAATATGTCTCAACAACAGCAATATAATGTTTTATTGGTTCTACTATCTTTACTTTATATCAGGGTATATAGGTCCTCTCATTTTTTTCTCTATTCATATTAATACACAGACATCTGTGTATATGTGTGTTTAATATGTAAATATATACATATACACATGTGTGTGTGAAATAGAGTAGTACTGTTCCATTACATTTAAGTACCACAGCTTGTTTAGTCATTCTCTGATAGATAATCAAGTTCATTTACAATGCTTTAATGCTAGAGAAAGTGCTGCTATAAATACTTTGGTCCATGTGAGGCCTTTTTTTTATTATTATTGGTTTACATGGGGGCTAGGCTAGATGGCTAGAAGTATGGTCCCTAAATCAAAGGATTGTTGTTTGCAAAATTCCAAATCACTTTCCAGAAGCATCAGATCAATTCACAACTCCAACCAGAGTGAATTATTGAGTGTATCTTTCTTTAACACATGCAACATTGACTATTCCTATCTTTTATCACCTTTACCAATTTCATAGAGATAACATGAAACCTCTAAGTTTTTTAGATTTGTGTATTTTTGTTTTTAGTCATTTGGAATGTATTTTATGTGGTTAATAGTTTGCAATTATTTTTGAGAACTGTTCTTATCATTTGATGACCACATTTCTTTCGGGGAAAAGATCATACAAGAAATGTAGTTTAAAATTCACAGTGGATAAGAATAACTTTCATTGTCAAGTAGGGCTTTTCTGAGTCCTTATGCAAGAATGTTCTACTTTAGAAGTCAAAGAATATTATTGTGTTCTGAATTTCTTTCATTCCTTATTGCCTATGCATGAAAGAATTAAGAACCTTTCTGTTGAATGACCTCATTTTACTATGAATGAAAATCCCTATATAAAAAAATCACTGTCATTCTTATTATAAGAGCAGTAAAATAGCCACAGTCCTGACTATGAATGACTATGTAGCAAGCTAAGGAAATATACTGAAATCATGTCCAAGTAACATCATTCAGCAAATGGAAATTATATTCTGGACTCAGATGTCTCTTTGAATCAGAGAATTATAGTTTATATGTAAGGCCTAACTATTTTAGGCTTATTAGACTGTAGGATAAATATAATTTATTCCATGTATGAATTTATAGGCAAATTCGTATTTAGGTGAAATATAAACACTCAGTAAGTTCAAATTCAATTCAACAAACATTTATTAAGTTTTTTGCCACATATATGGTACTATGATAGATGCTAGGGATCCAAGTACAAAAATGAATAAGCCATTTCCATTCTAAAGTAGCTTATATTCTACTGTGGGACTGAATAAAGCACTCAAGGAAAATCAGTCTTTTATTTTTACCCTGAGATCTTTAAAGGGATAGGGAGGAGGAGAAAATAAGGGAGGGATCTCTAGAGGGAAGGGTGAGAGAATAGATTAAAGGGGATTTATAGAAGGATATTTAGATTAATCAGAATGGGAGAACAAGGAAGGGATGCTTGGAGGGGGTTATGTTAACTACTAAGAGGGCAAGGTAGAGGGTATAAGTAAAGTAGAAGAGTTAGGAGGGATAGGAAATAAGAGTTACACACAAGCATAAAAACAAAGATCAAAAATAGAATTTCTTAGGGAAAGTATATATCTATATATGTATGTATATGTATATAAGTGTGTGTGTCTGTGGCTGTGTGTGTGAATTGTGCTTAATTATAGCCTTCTGGGGGTACAGGGAGAAAAGTGGGGGAAAAGAAAAAAAACAGCAGAGAACAAAAGATGACTAACAAGGAAGCAAAGATGAAGCACTCTCAACATAACACATAGTACTTTTCATGTAATCTTTCTTGAAATGGAAATGTATTACTATACATTTTGAATTCTCTTTTATGTTCTGCTGTGCACAAGACATGCTTTTTTTCTTTTCTTATGATGTATTTATTTCAATATTTAAGTTTGTAATATGTTTCTTGCTTTTCCTATTGTGTATTTAAGTTTTATTAATTAAAAAAAGAATTAAGGGAGATTGGAAAAGGCCTCCTGTGGGAGGTAGGATTTTAGCTAGGATTCATAAGAAGTTAGGGAGCTCAGAAGGTGGAGCTAAGAACAGTTTAATGGAAGATGGACTACAGTAAGGAGAGATTTGTGGCAAGGTAACTAACCAGAAGACTATTATAATAATTCAGACAAGAGCTGATGAGTGCCTGTACTCAGGTGGTGGAAGTGTTACAGAAGAGAATGGGGCACGTATGAGAGGCATTTCAAAGGTAAAATTGACAGACCTTGGGAATAAATTGGATATGATATGTGAGAGAGGGAGTAGAGGATGATATATAGTTGGCATGTCTAAGTGATTGGAAGGATGGTGGCACCTTTGACAATAATAGGAAAGTAAGAAGAGTAGAAGAATTTTGGGGAAAGATGAAGAATTCAGTTTTAGACATGTTGAATTTAAGATGTCTACAGAACAGCCCATTCAAGATATGTAGTAGGCAGGTGGAGATGTGAAAATACAGGTTAGGATAGAGGTTACAGCTAGATAAGTGATTGGAGAATCATTGACACAAAGACAGTAATTTAATCCATGGAAGTTGATGAGGTCATTAAGTGAAACAGTGGACAGAGAGAAAAGAAAAAAGCCCAGGATAAAGATAATTAAAGTAAAGGGTATGGATCACATACCTAGATACAATATTTGCCATTTAGTGTAAGCAAACGAAAGGTAATTTGAGGAGGGTACACATAACTAGAGGATAATAACCAGAGGAATAACTAGAGGAATCATGAAAGTCCTCCCAAAGGAAGTGGTAACTTTTAGGATTCTAATATGTTAAGGTGAAGAAGTAGAATATCCCAAATATGGTAGACAATGCATAGAAGGCATGGAGATGGAAGGTACAAAGGGTCAGGGAATAACTAGTAGGACACTTTGGTGGCAATAAAGTATGAAATAAACTTGAAAATGGTAGGCTAGTCACATTAAGGAGGGCAATAAATACCCATCTAAGAAGTTTATATCTTATCAAGGAGCAGTTAGAAGCCACTGAATATATTTGAGTAAGAGATTAGAATAGTTGGAATTTGTTCAGAACACTGCTCCCAGAAGCCAGCTGTGTAATAATGACTTTCAATATATTTAATCTAAGAAATACTTTTGAGCATCTATTATGTACATAGTACTGCAGTAGGTAATATGAGGGCCAGGAAGATAAAGACATATAAAGCACAATTCCAACTTGCAAAGAGTTTACAATCTGCTTCAAGGTAATTGATATTCATAGATATAAAATGACGTGTCTACAACCACTTGACTGGCAGGTAGCAACGCAGGGACCTTAAACCTAGCTATTCTCATTCCAAATTCAGAACTTTGATGCAATAGTTATTACATTTTTAAAGCATTATATTTTCCATATTCAAATACTTTTAGAACTTGGTAATGTGTTGTTATGTTTATGTTATATGTGGCGTCCCTCAGTTAACAAGAATATTCCATTAGCTAGAAATCCTAATCTTCCGATTATTCTGGACAAAAAAGGAATTTATGGCATCTTTTAGAGGCAGCAATTCTATGTTTTTTTAACTTGGATCCTTTAGAATTAATCAAGGAAAAGAACCCATCATTCATAGAATAGCTGACATTGTCCAAAGGCCTAGTATCTATATTTTACATCCCAGATCTGCAAAATGAGAACTTGTGCAAGGAACTTAACCACCATAGGTCTCAGTTTGCTCCCTGTAAAATAAGGGGATTGATCAAATGACCTCCTAGTTCCCTTATAATTCTGGAATTATGATCATTCAATCTTAGGTGTTTTCAGCTCCAAAATTAATATTAAAGCTATGCTCATTGCTTCTTCAAATTTGATATAAAATATTTTTATGACATTAGGTTTCCATATAGTGGTGATTTACATTCCACAGAGCAAATTAGGAAATAGTGGCACCATAACATTATATGGGGTTCTATTGTTTTGAACTAAAGTGATGCTACATTATTTGTGTGATAAACTTGTAAACTAAAATCCATAAAACATTTAAAGTGCAATGAATTTTATTCATCTCTGTGTTCATCATTTATATCATACTTCATTAATAACTCCACAATTTTTATAATTACTAGCATTAATAAAACAATTAACATGTTAAAATTATTAAATGAAAAATATAGTTCAGGTGCATATTTTACTATATAAACAATAAACTAAATTCATCATGCAATTATTTGATTATGTTATCCAAATGCTTTAAAGTAGGTATATATGTATGCATATATATAGACTTTACTAATGTAAAGTCTTTACTAATGTAAGTATATATAATTATGTGTGCATATAAATATATTTCATATATAATAATGCACACACAGATATTATATTTTCTTCCTTATTTCTTTTTCTTTTAAAATAATAATAAATTAGACCAGACAAAGTATAAGCTTTTCCTGTATGGTCCATTCTAATAATAATTTATTTTAAATTATTATTTTTTTCTAATTATAACTTATTAATACTAATATTTCTAATCAATGAATATTTATTAAAGGTAAACTATGCAGAATAGATAGTGATAGAAACTGTAGAAAACATAAATTTCACGGTGAAGTTCATCTCTGTTAACTCTTGTACAATTAAATTCTCTACTTTATTCTATATCAGTTGATTAATCAATGAATTAATTAATATTTCTTAGGTACTTAATATGTGTTAGACACTTGGGATACTAATTCAAAAGTGAGACAGCCCTTGCTTTCAGAGTAAGTTTTTGTTGTTTGTCCTTCCTTCTCAGTGAGTACTATGACATCAGGGAGTTGATACCATGACATCGAAGTGAATTTGGATTTAATTGAAGAAGGACTGTGCAAAGTCATTAGCCTCACTTTCTCATCAGGGTTCAATGGTCAGATTAGATCAGGACAATTGGAGATGGGCCAGGATACAGTGGGGTCCTTAGCTTTTTCAAACTAAGACCTTTAATAAGTTTCACTTTGACTGAGGCAATACCTATTCAGTGACTAAAGCTTAATAAGAAATGAGACAGAATAGCCTCTTTACTTCATCAAAAAATAGCCTACTTCATCAAAACATAATCCATCTGAAGAGGAATACCTTCAGGGTTTCTGATCAAAACAAAAGCAATTATTATTTACATTCATTCTGAGTCAATCAGGGCCCCAACAATATCCAATTAGGGCTTAGTCTGGGGACTTTTGTTGGCTAATCAATGAGAACCAAGTGATTTGGGGTTAAGGCTAGTCTTTAAGAAAGGAAAAAAGGTTAAAGAGATTAAAATTTGCATTCCCTTTAGGCCGATCACCTTCAGGTAAGGTTGTGATACCCTATGTGGATAAAAGGAAGGGAAAGAAAAACAAAGAAAAAGAAAAGAAAGAGAAAGGAGAGAAGGAAAGAAGGAAGAAGGGTACATAATGATGATTTTGTTATTCTTTATAAATTGTAGTTTCAAGGATCCATGACCATGGCAATCTCTAGTTTCCAGGTGCTAGATAATAATTCCCAGAATAGCTCCAAGGATTTCAGAGGGTAATTACTAGACTCATAGTGATAGGCAGTCCTATGGAGGCTGCAGTGGGATATAGGGATGACATATGTAATATTTACTATGTTTGCACAGAATGACAATATTGTTATAGTTAACCTGTGAACTAAAGGTTAGCAGTATCTCTTAGTCTATGCTAGATAAAGCAAGTGGGCACTGGTCAGTGAATGGGTAACCCATAGGGGAATATGACAGTGTAATGCTGTGTATACCTTGAACCTCTCCCATCAATGCCTGGGAAAATTTATGTCTGTCTCAACTGCCCCCATTGAGACTTATGGGATTCTGCAGGAGTTGTAGCTCCTATTTTTTTTTCTCCCACACCCCTGCAAGAAGGGTGATTGAGGAATACTGTATGAATTGGTGCTCCCATTTTCAGCGACTCTCTGGAGAAGACTAGACTTGAATAAAGTAATATTATTAACCCCTCTGAAGCTGTCTTCCTGTTCTTCCTCTCTGACCAGATCAAGAGTGAACGTGTTGGAGTCTAGAGTCCAAAAAATCCAGTGCCTCCTGTGTTAGTTGTGAAACGGAAAGCTGTATTGCCCAACAATATATGGAGTACTGTAAGCAGAACAGTATATTATCATGTCCTTCACAGTAGCAATTATAGTATTGATTTAACTGATGTTCTCAGAACATGATCAGGAGCTGAAAAGGAGGGTTGAAACTGTCTACAAAGAGGCAGGACAGATGGCAAGGCCCTGGTAACTTGTTGAATGGCTCTATAAAATGGCTGTATAAAAATTGGCTGAGACTTGCTAAATATACTGGGATTAGGTGTATTTTCAATTATTTCTGTGCCAGTACAGAAACTCAGCCCTAGAGCAGAGTTTCAGTGTTGCATACAGGAATGGTCCAGATATGGGGCAGGGAAGAGAGGGGGGTTATCTGGATAGTGTCTGGTGGTTTAGTCTAGAGAGTTATTTTTCCTAATGGGGAGAAAGGAGGGGATGAAGGGCTGTAAAAGGGCAAGTGACAAGTTGTCTACTCAAGGTAAGCCCTAATTTTTTCATGTGTGTATGTATTATATATGTGTGTTTATTCATACACACATTGAATATTAATATATAGATCCATGTTATGACTTGCACTTGACTTTGTTTTGAGTGAGGGAGGGCTGTGCAGGTCACCAGCCTCACCTCTCCTCCAGAGTCACCTGAATCTGGTGACCAGATATTCATTAGGATGACTGGAGATGGCCCAGGATGAGGTAGTTGGGGTTAAATGACTTGCCCAAGGTCATATAGCTAGTGAGTGTAAAGTGTCTGAAGTGAGATTTGAACTCAGGTCCTCCTGACTCTTATACTGGTGTTCTATCCACTGCCCCACCTTGCTGCCCCTTTCTGTGTGTACACAAATGAAACAACTTTCATGTAGTACAATCATAGCTCCTAGTCTAAAAGAAATGTTAAATATGTCATTACTTAAAAGAGTGAACAAACCCTGCTATAGTTTATTTTAATTATCAATTATGAGCCTTATCAATCCTGATTTGTTTGGTTTTTATGCTTTGAGAAGACCTGGCATAGTATTTTGATTAGTCACCTCCTTTCCCCTTCCTAAAGTACAGAAGTGATTTTTACTCTTCCACAAAAATAAATGCACTAAGGATTTTTAATTAATCTCTTTATCTGCAGCCAGATCTAGAATTGATGGAACATGCCTCCAGGATTCATATTAAAATAGAGCAAATATGAGTCTTTAAAAGCTCCCATACTGGAAGATACAAAGATCCAATTCAATAAGTTTTTATTAAAATCCTACTGTGTACAGGGTACTCTGCTAGGCACTGGAAATATAACTCCAAAATGAAATATTTCCATCACATTATAGATTTAAATCTAGATAGGATCTCAGAGGCCATCTAGTTAGTTACATGCACATGCATGTGCATGTGCACACACACACATGTATACACACATTTAACAAATTAGGACACTAAGGAATTAAGGTCCAGGGAAGTTAAGGGACCTGCCCAATGTCAGGTAAGTTGTGAGAATTAGAGGTGGGACATGAAGACAGCACTTATGATATCAGAACTTTTGCTCTTTTGTCTGTACCATGTTGTTTCCACACTCAGGAAATTTACATTCTCAGTGCTGGCCTACATACAACATGGATATAGACCAGTAAGTGAAAGATAATTTGAGAAGGGATAGAGCAATCACAATGGCTGGGCAGGAGTGGGGTTGAGGGTAGGGAAGGAAAACTGCAAAATGAAGTGGTACTTAAAACATTAACTGTTTACAAGTCATATAACTGTTGAGGTGGTGTTTTTTTTTCATATATAGATATAATCATTTTGAAATATAATAATATGTAACAATGTTTTTCATAGCTATTCTCTAATAATTGAGAACAGAAGCATGAAGGAAATTGTAATGAGACATGTCAAAAAAACTTTGCACTTCTTTAAGAGTTTATAGTCTAATGTTTAAAATGGGATGCTGGCTTTACTACTTCGGATGATCATTGAGTATAACTAAATTCAGAAGTCTAATTTTAAGTAAAAACTCTTCTGTGACAATATGAAAAATAAAGTATAAAGTATAAATGAAATCAGGCCAAATATATGAGCCTTCAATAGACACATTATTGACATCTTTCTGGGTGAATGGTGAATTATGACTGGTTTTTTCATATTCTCTAATTTGGCAGGTGGATAATAGGAATACATCTCTATCTGAGTAAGTCATCAATGAAAAATGTGTTTCTTGAGTGCAGTGGATAAATAAGCTAAGTTTGCTCCATTTCAGCGTACCAGTAGAGCAATATAATCTAAAATCAATTAAATTAAATTAGAAGAGTCACTGTACTAATAAAGGAAATCAGAAGAAAATGGTGAAACATTAGCTTGGAATTTTATGGCCAAATTATGCCAGTGAACTCTGAATAAAGCCTCCATAATATATTTTCTTTTGCAATGTTCTCTGGAAGTCAGCTTAAAATGGAGAATGGAAAGCAATAATAACATTCCAGATAAAATTAGAATTCAACAAAATCTTGTTTAGACTAGGAAAAGCAGAGAAGCTAACAAAAAAAAGTTTATTAGGACAGAATATAAGGTACCACACTTAGGAAGTGAAAAAAAGAAATAGGAACCCAACAAAGGGATGAATAGCAAAGTACAAGAGCAGAGATGGGGAGCAGCAGAGACTATATGATCTAGGTATCAGAGGGGTGAACAAACTTGATATTAGGGTTGCAGTCATTATTCTTTAGACCAGGAAACAAAAATAAAAAATGGACTCCTACAATGCCCCAGTTGATTTAGTTTGGCTAACTCTCATGAAAATTCAGTTCAGGTTGTTGTTATCATTGTTAAATTGTTCAGTTGCGACCTGATGGACAACAGTACACCAGGCCCTTCTGACCTTCACCATTTCTTGAAGTCTGTCCTAGCTCATGTTTGGTTGTTGTGTTGAGATTATTCATCCATCACAACCTCTGCATTTCCCTTCTCTTCTTGCCTTCAGTCTTTCCCAGTATGAGTCTTTTCCAGTGAATCTTGTCTTCTCATTATGTGTACAAATTTTTAAGCTTCAGCTTCAATATGTGTCCTTCCTTTGAGTAGTCAGAGAAAATTTCCTCCAGGAGACAGTTTGGAACTTGAATCTAGGTCTTTCCACTTTTAAGGCTGAATCTCTATCATGAAGAAAATTAATTTGGTCTTGGTATAAAGAATACTTTAAATTGGAAGAGTCAATAGAAGGCATGAAAACTATGAGAACTCATTTATAATATTCTAAATGGATGGTAAATAGAGACAATGATCTAGGAAGGTCTTAATAAGGATCAAAGGAAAATAGTATAGAGGAAGAACTTTTTAAAATATTGTGATGGTATTATCACTAGGACTTGTCCATTTAATATGAGATATAAAGGAAAAGAAAATATGAAGGTTTTGAACATAAGAGATAGGGTGGGTGAGTTTTGTTATCATAAGATAAAATAATAGAGAAATAGCAAGCTTTGATATATTTATGATATCGCTTTAGAAAATGTTGAGTTTCAGGTGCCACAGAAATCATCAGATTGAAGATGGAAGAACTGTCAGGGATTGGACGTAGCTTTTGTTATCATTTATATAAATTGGTTGGTTGTTGACCTTTATTCTTAAAGAGGACCAAAATGATATCACTATGCCAGAGTCAAGTTTCAACATGTCCAACTGAGACTGACCAGACCAATATGAGCTCAGAATGCTCTACCACAGGTTGGGCACAAATGTTGTGAACATTTGAGTGCATGCTCTAAATTTGTGCATCCTGCATTTCCTTTGAGCTGTTTCAATTCTGCTTTGCTCATAGAACACCACACATTTTCTCATATGGGCATGCCATGCTGAGCAGTCCTATTCCAGTGTCTCCCACATCCCACAATCAATTCCAAAGTTCTTAAGAGAGACCTTGAGAGTGTCTTGCATCACTTCTTCTGACCACCATGTGAATGCTTGCCCCACGTGAATTCTCCATAAGAGAGACTTTTTGGCAAGCATATGTATGATTATCCCCTAGGAATTCATAGATGCCTCACTTTTCCATTTCTATAAAGTTAGAGGAAATAGATTGTCCTGTGACAATCATGGAGGGGAGCATGGGGGAGCAGTTTCTCTCTTGCTCATTGCTGGCAAGATCCTCATCAGAGTCCTCCTTAAAGATTGATTCTTCACCTGGAAAATGGTCAACTACTTGAGAGTCATTGTGGTTTCTGAAAGGGTTGAGAAACAGTTGATAAGGTATTTGCTGCCTGGCATCTCCAGCAGAAATGCCAGGAGCAGAACAGAGATCTGTACACAACATTTGCAGATCTGACCAAGGCCTTTGACACTTAGTCATGAGGGCTTATAGAAAATTACACCAAAATTTGGTTGCCTGGTTCATCAGCATTATACATTAGTTTCATGACGGCATACTTGCCCAGGTTCTAGATAATGGACAATGCTCTTGTGCTTTCTCAGTCACCAATGAAGTGAACAAGGTTGTGTGCTTTCTCCCTTGCTTTTTAGCATAATATTTTCAGCCATATTGTCTAATGCTTTCAATGAGGATGAACAAGGTATTAAGGTCAACTACCATAGTGATGGTAAGTTCTTCAATTTGAAAAGGCTACAAGCCAAACCACAGTGGAGGGAGTGTTGGTGCATGATTTTCTGTTTTCAGATGATTGTGCATTTAATGCAGCCTCTGAAACTGAGATGCAGCAAAATATGGATCAGTTCTATCCTGCTTGTAACTAATTCTGGCCTAACAATTAACACTAAGAAAACACAGGTGCTCCACCAGCCATCATCACACCATCCATTGGTTACTATAAATAGAGAAGTTCTGAATGCTGTGGATAAGTTCACTTACCTTGGTAGTGTACATTCTAGGAATGTACATATTGATAATGAGGTTGATGCATGAATTGTCAGAGCTAGCTCAGTGTTTGGCAGGCTCTGAAGGAAAGTATGGGAAAGAAAAGGTATTACATTCACTACCAAACTGAAGGTTTACAGAGCCTTTGTGCTGATGTCATTGTTGTATGCCTGTAAAACCTGGGCAATATTCCAACCCATAACAGGAAATTGAATAATTTCCATTTGAACTGTCTTAGAAAGATTCTGAAGATCACTTGGCAAGAAAAGGTACCAGACACCAAGGTCCTTACTCCAACTAAACTTCCAAGCGTTCAGACTCTGCTTCACAGAATACAACTTTGATTGGCTGACCACATTGTTCTAATGTAAAACATCTATACAGAGATAATAGTTAAAGCCCTGGTGGGAATGATCATATCCAGAGAGATTTTCAATTGAGAGTTGGTAATGTCAGAAGTTGGAATAATATTCACCTAAAATCCCAGAAAAAAATTAGGAATCATACAAGAACTCTCTTCCTGATTATTTTCCCCTATTAGAATGTAATCTCCTTGGGGGCAGTGACTTTCTCTTTCAGGCACTTATCAAGCACTTAATAAATGCTTTTCATTCATTTTTATGTTCAGTCAGTCACCAATAACCTGGAGACTTTGCCAAAATAGGAGACTGATTTTCATTTACTAGATGTACAATCTAGATTAAAGGCAGTTACTTACCTTGTACTCTGCCTAAGGCAGAACATATCTCACCATCATCATCATCATCATCATCATCATCATCATCATCGCTAACATTTATACCACTTCAATGTTTGCAAAGCACTTTACAAATATCATTTCATCTGATCCTCACAGCAACTTTGGGAGGTAGATACTATTATTACCCCTGTTTTACACAGGAGGAAGTTGTGACTTAGAGACTTAAAGTGAATTGCCCAGAGTCACACAGGTAGTAAGAGTCTTGAATCAGGATTTGAAGTCAGGTCTTCCTGGATACAGTTCTGGTGCTCTATCCACTGTGGCACCTACCTACCCTCTGCCTAAAGAAGGTCATATACATAGGTAGTACAGAGCCATTATTTGAGCAGAGGTCTTCTCTCCAAATACAAACCTCTTTCCATTGTAAAATAATATTATATTCGATCTATTTTTAAAATGAGTTAGGAAAGCATGCCTCCTTGGGATTTCCTTGATTTCAGAAATTGTTTCTCCTTACTAGTCAGATAACAATACCCACTAACAAGGCCTAGAAAGCCCCTGATGCTAACCTTGCTTTCCTGACTTTCCTGATTTCACATCCCCATATCCATATACTTTTTTTTTTCCCTATCAGGTGGTTTTTTACCCATCTCTTCCCTACTCTTGGACTATGAGGATGTGTGCAACAATGCTTTTGGAAGTATCTTGAATTCTCAAAAAAATACACAATGCTTTCATAAATGCAAAATGATCTATGATCATAAGTTCTTTAGTGGGTAGATTCTTTGACTCTCTTACAATGCTAGATTTAGGCATAGCATCATAGACACTTAAGACATAATTGACATAATAGGTCAATATCAATTCCAGAGCCTTAACTAGAACATTTTACTGTCACATAGCAAAAACTACTATGGAGAAAGTGGCATGAAATATGCTCTTTACAGAGCAGTGAAGGGAGGGAACAGGTTGAGACAGCGGAGAAGCTTAACAGAGCCTAGCTTAGTAGCTTTCTATATTCAATTAATCTAGCTAAGCGTTTAATTCTATTGTTTCTCTATTACTGAAGCCTACCAGTGGTGTTGACCGAATGCAAGCCCAAGCCAAGACTTTTACCCATTACTCCAAATGAATTTGGGTCCCATTTGTTTGAGGGAAGATGATGGGGTACGGGCCCTGGATAACTCCCTTGAACTTTCCAACATGACCAAGTCTCTGGTGTTCTCCTGAGGCATTGACCCATTCCAGTAAACCTTTCAACTGGCCTCTAATTGTGACCCTACCCTGCACTTCCAGGGTTTAATTCCATCTAGCACATATTTGCCCTTGAATTTCCCAGCACTACTATACCTCAATAATGTCAGCATTCACTAAATTCAGTATATTAGGGCAAAGTCCTACTGCCCTGTCCCAGTTACAAGTCTGGATATCACTGACAATTTTGTAGTTTTTTTGGCATAGTTTACAAATTTCCTCACTTTAAGTTGTTTTTCTTTCTTTTTCTTTTTTTTGGGGGGGGAGGCGGTTACTGAGCCAGACTTTTGCAAGGTCATCATAATACAAAAATGTCAAGGATCCTCAGGTAATAAGCATTCAAGGCATTAATAAGGGAATGTCACATGACGATTTGATTAACAAGCATAGGCTACTGCAGTTAGTTTGGTGCCTTGCTTCAGGCCATTTCTTCAGGGTTACATAAATATCTTAGAATGGTTTTACTAATTAGACTATCCTTCTTTGTACAAAAGAATATTTACACTCTAAACCCCTTGATTATAACTGTCTCTCAAACGGAGGGTTAAAATTGCCTATTTGTAAAGCTAACTAAGAATAAAACCTGCCAAATTGTCCCAGTTTCTACCTTTACATGTGACTCTTGAAAAATAATTTCAGTCAACTGGACAACCATTGATCAGTACTAATCCAAAGTGATTATAATGAGCACATCACCAAAATTGAAACCCTTAATTCAGTATAAGGCATGAATGACTGATCAAAGGAATGGGAGTACCATAATCATAGGCTTTTTTGGCAAAACAATTCCTTTGGGAGAGGCAACTGCCATTAAATTTTAGGATTAGGCTGTATCAAGTTCATTGAAGTTTGAGAGTTTTGAATTCTAGCTTTCCTACAGCTTCTTCTGCAATAATGCTGAAAAACAAAATAAATTAAGAGAAGTTTGCTGCAAGCTGTCAAGATGTTCCTGCTATAGACAAGTTTATAATAATAATAATGATAATAATAAAATTAAGATTGTACATCAATCATTTGGCCCATGGGAAATAGACTGTGGAGAGAGATAAGATCAGATCCAATGGGAATTTAGAAAGGATAGAAATCAGTAATTATTTATTGAACATTGTATTCATTCACTGCATTTTAAAATTGAACTCAGTAACATTTACTAAACACATACTATGTTCAAAGGACTGTTTTGGGTGTTGAAGTTGCAAAGAATGTGGTTCAGCACTCATAGAGTTAGTCAATAAGCATCTATCAGTGCTTACTGTCTACCCAGTAATCAGTTGAGTGCTAAGGAAGCAAAAAAAAAAAAAAAATAGTAAACCTGTCCCTACTCTCAATGATTTTATATTCTAATGGTGTTTACATTTTATTGAGAATATACATCAAAGTCATCATCACTGAAACATTATAGTCATATATATAGACATATATTTATATAGACATAGCTATATATAGATATACTGTGTATATGCATGTATGTATATATGTATGATTACATAAATGTGCATATCTATGTCTGGTCTATATACAGAAGTGTGCATGTATATACAAATAGGTATACCAGATACATGAAACATACATGTGCATATATACTCTTATGTGCATGTGTGTATATATGTTTATAAATGTGTGTAGTCTGTGTGTGCATATATATGATTAATCATTAAGCTAAGAAATTCAATCAATTGATCATTTATAAACAGAAACTGAAAAACATCAAAGTTTTGATCTGGTTAAAGTAGAGAATAGAAGCATAAACTGGCCTACCACTTGACTCATTTCAAAACACAGAGTAAATGTGTTCTTTAATTTCTTGCCTGAGGGACAGAGGCTTTATACTGTAGTTAATGGGCCATCTAGAAACAGAAAATTAATTTGGCAGGAACCCACTGGTGTTGTGGAAATCAGAAAAGCATAGTTCATATTGAAAGTAATTAATTCAGTATACAAAGAAATAAAAGTTGAGATTTCTGTAAAGCAGTAAGTCTGGAGCAGGGAAAAGGAGGCACAAAAGAAGTTGTCTTGCATTTCTTGAAAACATTGATAACTTCTTTTATAAATGGAGGTTGCACACTCCTCCCATTTGTATTAGCTAGGAACAGAGACAAATGAAAGCTAAGAAAGTTGACAAATCCAAATCTTGTCCAAAGTATAGGTGTGCTTTGCTACCCCAGAGTAATAACTAGATGAATGTTTCCTAGAGTCAGTTGGTAATTTTTTTTTGTCTAGTTCTATAACAGTAATTGTACATATGACATTGGGTTTTTGTGCCCTGGGATTCACAGGAATTGGGATTGAGTTCCTACCTTTTTTGTAGAATAATTCCTAGGCTGTTACACTTTAATTTTTGCTTCAGGAACAGACTGCCTGCAATTAAGAGATAGAAAAATTCAGGGGACTAATTTTAACATTATATATAATTAAGGTAATTGAAAACGAAATCTCTATCAGGCAAAAGTCAGCAGTGAGTTATAAAAATGAAACAGACAACCACTGGGTTTTTCTTGACAATTTGCTTACTATTATAGTAAAGTGTTGTCTACTCAAAAACTATCTTGCTTAAGAAAGAATAAAACCCAGGGGAAGTGACAATGATTCGAACACTACTGAATCCGGAGATATAGATGCTTGTTCAACAGTACTAGGATATTGATGGAATTGAAGTCATATAAATGTGAGGAATTAATCTGGTAAGTAATAAAGCACTAGAAAAATATGAAGAACTGTTATTGGAAACACAGAGGGTCATAGAATTTTAGTACTCCCAGGGACCTCAAATATCAACTAATCTAATTCATTGTACAGGTGTAGGAATGGAGGCACAGAGAATCTGTCCTGCCAAAAAAAGTCAGTTAAATGAAGTGTTAATGTTGAATTAATATCTCACAGAATGTGAGAAAATTGATCATTCAGATTTAGAGCTGGAATGGGATTTTAGTGATTATAAAATTCTAAACCAATGTGCTTTTGGTGGAAAGTTTATGGAAAACAATTTGGAACTGTTTTCCCTAAGTTATTAAACTGTGCATACTTTTTGACCCTTCAAAACTACTATTATACCACATATAAATCAAAGAAAAAGGAAAAATATTCATAGCAACTCATTCTCTGCAAAGATTTTAAAACTGAAAGGATGACATTAATTGGGCAATGACTGAAGAAGTTATTGTATATTAATGTAATAAAATATTATTGCTCAGTAAGAAGTAATGAAGATGTTTTCTGAAAACACTAAAAAGACTTACATGAACTGATACAAAATGAAGTGAGCAAAACCAGGAGAACAATTTAAATACTAATAGCAATACAGTAAAGACAATCAACTCTGAAAAATTTGGTAATTATGATTAATACACTAAGTATTCAAATGATGGAAATTGTTATCTACCTGCAGATAAAGAATCAATGGACTCAGAGTATAAATTGAAATAATGTTTTTTTCTATTTTTATTTTCCAGAATATGGCTAATGGAGAACTTTTTTTTTTGGCATATTTGAAAAGAGTTCTGTATTTCTTGGCTGTTCTGTGGGTAAGAGAAGGGATTGGAAGAGAGAGAATCTAGAATTGAAAATAAAAATGAGTAAAAAGCAGGTAAATCTGAGCTATTCTTACTATGCATATCTATGTGTAAGTCATGTCTTCTTCCAATAGAATATAAGTTCCTTTGGGGAAAAGTTTTTTTTCCTTTAGTGCCTTATAAACGGAAGTCATTTATTATGCTGTTATTTCATTGAATTACTCAGAAAGGCTTCAGAGTCTGTGAACTGGGAATCTTTTCCTTTATCTGTCAAGGAATTCAACACTGTTATTGAGGAGACAGGGATGTGGAAAGTTAAAATTTGCTGAAATATGATGAGACTACAAAGGACTTGACAGTGTTGACAATTCTAATCCTGAACTCTACAAGGAACACAAAGGAAAACCTGTAGGACAGACTCCTCAACTTTATGTAAAAATGTATGTGTCCTATGAAGAACAGACTGGGGAGTCTGTTTCTGGAAAGGCATGATGATGGGCTGTGGAAGTTTGTGGATTTCATGATGGATTCTCCATTCTGGTGTTTTCCCTCCACACACCCACTATTTACATCAAGCAATTAGTATCATAATTGAATTTAACCAATTCATATCAATTCGTTTCCGCAAAGGGATTATTAAGAAGAAAAGACAAATATTTTAATCAGCCACTGGGGGGCATACTCTGCCACCTTTGTCCTGTGAGGGTCAACTTAAAGGTAACAGTTTCTACGTAGTATTTATCCTCAACAGGTTCATTTCCAAATGTATCATGGCCACTGGATTAGTCTTTGTCTCAAGCTACTACTGGGTTAGATTTCTCACCTCAGTCTACAATACCACACTAATGGAATAGCCCACGACAAACCTTAACATGGATTCCATCCCTAAACATACTAGATCTCTCTATCAATCTCTCAGAACTCACCTGTTGTTTTGCAAAGCTCCAGCAGGGTCATAGTAGATTCAAAAGGATAGTTTAGGTACTGCCACCTATGGAAAGAACCTTCCTATTCACAGTTCATAGAGAGGGAAAGTTGCTAAGGTCATAGCTGCATCCAAATTCTTTCACTTAGAGCAGAAGAGATATAACTAACTAACACACACACATGTACACATACTCACATACACAATAGTAAGGCCATGTGTTATTCACTTTCTGCTTTCTCCAGTGAGAAAAGACTCAAATCTCCTCCCTTACACAGAGACATATAGCAGCTTGTTTTCTTTCCTCAACGATAATCAGTCAAGAAAGAGCCAGAGTCAAAAGTCTTTCCCTAGTCGACTTCCCAGTGTACAGGTTAACCATATCACTTCCCTCTTCAAAACCTTCATTCACTCCCTAGTGTTTTAAGGATCAAAAATAAAATCCATAGCTTTGTTTTAAGAGTTCTCCCAAAGCTAGATTAAATTTACCTTTCCAACCAATTTCCTCTTCATATAGTCTAGGTTTACAGTCATTCCTTTCAACTAGCTATTCCCTGATTTCATGTTATTATCCTTTCCCATCAAGAATCCTTATGACTGAATTATTGTTCTGCCCTATCTCTGATTATCAAAGTCCTTCTCTTCCTTCCAAATTCAAGCCAGGGACTATATACTCCTTAAAGCATCTCGTGTTCCCAGGTATGAACCATGCTAAGTCTTTTCTCTCACTTTAATTTTTTTCTAGAATATTTTCTATCTCTCCTTGCCTCCTCTCTTCCCTTACACTGAACTACCTATATTAGTTATCTGTGTACAAGTTCCATGGACTCTCCACAATAGAGAAAAACTAATTTCTTTATAGGGAGGATTTGATTTGTTTGTTTGTTGTTGTTGTTGTTGTTTACATCTTTGCATTTCTAATAACATAATGTCTTAAACAAAATAAGTATTCACCAAATAGTTGCATTTAAGCCTTATCATTAGCTCCTCAACTATGGAAGGAAAAGCCTCTGTTAAAGAAAGTTCAAGCATTTCTTCACTGGAGGAAGAAGCATTCTAGGAAATCGAAGGAATATATTTGCCAAAGAGAAATAATTACCTTCTCCAATAGCACAAATGACTGGCTAAAAATGTGAAAAAAACCTGTTTAGGGATATAGGGGGTGATGAAACTATGACTTTATTTCCAACAAATATTTATTAAACACCTACTATATGGAAATGAGGGAAGAATAAAAGACTTTCTTGCAGCATACACAAGTGAGTTGGGAATTGGTTTTATGGAGTATTTAGGAATTGTTATGTTTTACTGAGCAGGAGAATGAAATATCAGAACAGCATAATGAATAATATGACTATGTTTTATCACTCTTCTCAGATCAGGAAGCATTTCCCTTGGAGGAAAAATAGTTCAGATGTTCTTCTGATGTAATGGCGAAAGGACAATTCAAAAGCTTTGTGTAGTAGTTTTTAAAAGAATTTAAGTTTCTCTAAGAAAGTATATGTGTGATGCTATTCATGCTTTAAATCTCGTGATACGGTAATATATAAAGTATGTCAAAAATGTAATGAAGAGGCCATTTAAAAATACACTACTCCTCCTATCTTACCATCAACCTACCCATCCCACCCAGAATTATACCCAATATTCTAACACCACAAAAATGTGCCCAGGCTGCTATGAGAAAGAAATGAAATATTGATAACTAAAATCAGGGTGAAAAAACACATTAGATTTCCACCCACACACTTTCACTCTCATTGTTATGCCTTATGTTACACATTGAAGAAAAGGAAAATTGCTAGTGCATTTGTAATATATCACAGTTAATGTTGTGTTTTTCTTTTCTCTGCATGCCTAGTTTTAATACTAGAATTATTCCTACTTGATCCTGCAAATAAGATGATGTACCCCAGTCCACTACTTGAAATTCATTGGTATACTAAATTTCCACAGGAGTTCATTGTAAAACTGCAAAAAAGAGACCTAAAATTCTAAGGTCAATTTGCCCCACATCTATTGTAATTTCTAAGACTGCACTATGTAGACAGTACTTCAGCATGAGCAGCATGCAGACAAATACAAGCTTTTCAGTCAGCTTTTTCAGTCCCAGTTGTGCTGATTATAACTGAATAGAACAGCAAGACTGTTTAAAATGGACCAATGGTGATTTACCACCCATGATATGAACAGCATGAATGCAGACAGGTTTAATATTAGCCGTTCTAGGGCCTGTCACTTGCAAGGTGATCCTATCATTATGCAAAGATTATTTTATTAGAAATTCCATAAACTCAGCCAGTTAAATATTATGAGAGTTTGTCCAGAGTCTTCTCTAAAGTTGTGAAATATATTGAAAAAATAATAATCCAGAAATTTGAAATATTATATATAATATGCACAGGTAATAATATATTAGCTACATAATATGCACATATAATATATGCAGATATGCATATTATATATGTGTCTGTATACATACCATACACACATATGTATGTGTGTATGTACAGGCTCTGATACATTCATGAAGAAGTAATAGACCAGTGGTCAATCCTGGTCAGAGTAAACAGTTTTCTAACCACTCCCCATTAAACAACTTGTAGATGGAAGCCACCTTACAGATCACTTAAAGAATACTGGAAGAGATTTTTGTTCTTTCCTATTCACTTTTATAAACACATACCTTATTTATATATTGTTAAAACAACAACATTGTTCTCATTCTCTAAGATAAACCCTGAAGAGAAACCTCCCTTGTAATAAAGTCTAGTTAAATGAACTTATACCTTGACCATGCCAAGTACATGCCTCATTGCACAGAAGTAGTAAACTATCTCTCCAGAGAGAATGGGGAGAAGAATTTCATGATCAGTCCTCTGGAGTCAGTGTTTCTCACCACATTGAAATGAGTTCTCTGGTCTTTTCTTATTGTTTTCTTTTAAATTAGTGTTGCTATCCTCTATATCCTTATCTTTGTCTGGCTTGTTTCACTTTTCATGAGTTTGCAGTTTTTCTGCTAGTCATTTCTTACAATGCAATGATTATTACTTTAATGTACCACAATTTGTTTAGTCTTTTCCCAAATGATTGCGAGGGCTACAAGGGCAGAAGCTGTCTTTTGTCTTTCTTTGTATCCTCAGAGATTAGCACACCATGTCTGGTACATAGTAGATACTTAATAATGTTTCTTTACTGACTAATGCATCCATATTTTCTTTATTGCTACTGGAAAAGTAGTAATCAAAGTAATTTGACATATCCTATTCAATTTTAAAATAATTTAATATTATAAGAACTTCGTGCCAACTGGTAAATGGCTAATACTCCAAACATTCCAGCTCAGGAAACATTTGATGGAATTGACATCTATAAAAATGTAGGCAATTGGTTCTCAAAAGCTTTTTTTAGAAATCATTTTAGCTACAGATGTAGAAATATTCTAAAAATTCTGACTATTTTGAAAAGGCACAACATAGTTTAAGGAAATAAAGAATGCATTTCATTAGCTTGTTAGAATTATTTTTAAGTATATTAAAGTGCTGGTAGAGGAGTTGGAAACAGCCCACATGATCTAATTATAGGATTCATGCAGGCAAAAAATACATCTAAGGTTGCCAGACAGATATCATTATAACCCTTGGTTTCAGTTCTTCATAAATTTCTGAAAATGTTTCACTTTTGGCTGAAAGTCTCCACCTTAATTCTTGGCCCAATAATGATATATTTTAATGGTCAAATAAAAATGTTTCAGTTGTTTTGGAACTTCCCAAAATAAAATATATATATGTTTAACAAGTATGTAACCATTTATGTGAGTACCAATACTAGAAAAATGGTTGAACAGAGGAATCAAAAAATACTTAGTGTGGGTGGAAGAGAATAGGGAAAAACTTGAATTAGTTCTAAGTAAATGGTAACTAAATAATTAATTTCTGAAAATAGTTCATGTCACATTCTTTGTTTAAAAAAAAGAACAAAAAGTCTGAGAATAGTAACTGAGATACTCATACATGACACGCAGTAGACAGAATAGAAAGTTAAATGAAAGTTATTTTGATACCCCTTTGAAAATTTAAAATGTAAGGTATATTCCCCATGTAGGGCCTGGGTATGTCCAGAAGAGTTATCTAAATATGATTCATGAGAAGACATGCAGAATCTTGACAATAGTTCTTCAAGCAGGTCTTGCCTGGCAATGAGGATGCTGTACTATTTGGTTCAGGAAAGGATACCAGACTAAAATAATATTTATCTTCCTTACTAAATGTTGGCCTTGGAGTTAAAGGAGAAGGGAGTGACCCAAGCTTTTATCTGTCATCTTGACTCCCTCCTATCAAATGAAATTAGAAAAAAAAAAAGATCATACAAATAGAGAACAGGAAGTAAAATTGTAACTAGAAAATAGAAAAGATAGAAAAATTAAAATATTACAGATAATACAGACAGTGAGTGAAGGAACTTTCTCAGGGGGAGCAAGATATTTTACCTAACCAAGAGAGAGAAATTTGATCTCACGCAGAAGAAAATTCCCCAAAGTCTCTAGGGAAGCAAGCTGGATATCAGAGACTTGTTGAGGAGCCCAATTTCTTCTACATGTCTGTCTTTCAAAGCCTGTTCTTTCTCTCAGTGGGTGTCTCCTTGAAAAACTGTTTATTTCTTGTTCTACTTCCACTGAGAATATCTCTCCTCTTCAGGCCTCTCAAACCAACTCCATTCCTTAGAGGCACACAATGTAGAGTGATCATTCTCTCCAAATATGCAAATATCTCAGGCTTAAAACTTTGTCCATAAAAGTAAGGCAAAGATAATTTTATCATAATAGCTTAAATTTAAAGAGAACTTTAAGGTTTGTAAAGTATTTTACATGGATTATCTCAATGTATTCTCAAACTAATGGCGTAAGTTCATTATCTCCATCTTAAGACTTAAATAAGTTAAGTTTTTTGGGCCAGGGTCACATAGCTAAAGTCAATTTCCTTCTTCCTTCTTTCCTTCCTTCCTTCCATTTTTTAAAAAGATAATTTTAGTTACAAATTCTCTTTCTTCCTCTAATCCCTTTTCACCAACTGAGAAGGAAAGTAATATTATATCAATTTTATATGGGAAGTTATGCAAAATATACTTCTTTATCAGCCATGTTGCAAAAAACCCCACAATTAAAAACATAATAAAAATTAAGATTGTGAAAAAAGTGTTCTTCAGCCTGCACTCATAGTTGATCAGCTCTTTCTGAGGAGTTGGATAGAATTTTTCTTTTCTTATTATTAAAAGTCATTTTTCATTTGTGGAATAAAGAAAGCATTTCCATAGTATAGTACCATAAAAAAAAAGATGATTGTACACGACACTGCAAATTTGCTATGAACAACTAGCTATTCCTTTCAAATATATGAAAAAATTACCATGTAACTTTCTGTTTTTCTTCCCTCCCCTCACCTTAGAGATGGCTACCATTTGACACAAATTGGTATATATACATATGGTCATGAGTATGTATGTTATTCCATCTTTAAGCCAAATCCAACGAAAGTAAGGTTCACTCATTCCCTCAAACCTTCCCCTTTTTCCCCTCCATTTTGAAACCTTTTTTCTTGCTCTTTTATGTGTGGTAATTTGCCCCATTCTATCTCTCCCTTTTTCCTTCTCTCAATCTATTCCTCTCTCACCCCTTAATTTTATATTTTAGATTTCATCCCTTCATAGTCAACTCACCCTGTGGCCATCTATCTATCTATCTATCTATCTATCTATCTATCTATCTATCTATCTATCTATCTATCTATCTATCTATCTATCTAATCTATCTGTCTATCTATCTATCTATCTATCTATCTATCTATCTATCTATCTATCTATCTATCTATCTATCTATCTATCTAGATATATGGATACCTAGCTATAAATCTATTTCCTCCAACTACCTAACACTTAGAAAGGTCTCATGAGTTACAAATATCATTTTTCCATGTAGGAATGTAAACAGTTCAACTTTAATAAGTTCCTTATGATTTCTCCTTCTTGTTTACCTTTTCATACTTCTCTTGATTCTTATCCTGGAAAGTCAAATTTTCTATTCAACTATGGTCTTTTCATCAAGAATGCTTGAAAGTCCTCCATTTCATTGATTATCCATTTTTCCTCTGCAAGATGAGACTCAGTTTTGCTGGGTACGTGATTCTTGGTTTTAATCTTAACTCCTCTGACCTCCAGAATATCATATTCCAAGCCCTTTGAGCCCTTAATGTAGAAGGTGCTACATCTTGTATTATCTTGTATTATATTTCTTCTCTTACTGGTATTTCTAGGATTCCCAACAGAATACTGAATAATACTGGTGACAGTGGGCATCCTTGTTTCGCATCTGAACTTATTAGAGAGGCTACTAGTTTATCTCCATTACAAATAATACTTGCTGATGGTTTTAGATAGGTGTTTTTTATCCATATAAGGAAAAATCAACTTTCAAGTGTTTTTTTAATAATAATTAGTGTTGAAGTTTGTCAGAAAGCTTTTCTGCATCTGTTGTTAGAACCATATGAATTTTTAACTATTTATTATTATATAATTAATGATGTCAATAGTTTTTCTTGTGTTAAACAATCTGTGCACATAAATGTGTGTATATGTACATACATGCATGTATGCATATACACATATACATACATATGTATACATACATGCCAATAGATACATATTTGGAATTGTCTTGGATTGTGGTATGGATAAGAGTAGCTAATTCTTTCATGTTTGATTGGTTGTTATAAAATTAGTGTTACTGTACAGTTTGTTCTCCTTGTTCTACTCTTTTCATTTTATATCAGTTCATATATAGGTCTTCCCAGTTGTTGTTTTCTTTCCTGAAACCATCCTACTAATTATTTCTTATAGTACAATAGCATTACATTCAATCGTACATTACAATCTGTTCAGTTTTTCCCCAGTTGATGGGCAACATCCCAAATCCTAATTTTTGCCACCACAAAAACATTCGCTATAAATAGTTTTGTACAAGTAGGTTTCTTTCACCTTTTTAAAATTTCTTTATGATTACTTATATTCATATTTTTAGACCATTTATAAATTGGGGATTGGTTCTCATAAATTTATAACTTTAGATCATTTCAATATATATGTGAGAAATAAAGTCTTTATGACAGAAACTTGTAAAATTTTCCTTCTTTCCATATAATTTTTGCTAAATATTTTTTTGCGTGCAGAAACTTTTTTAATCAAAATGACTCATTTCCTTTCTTGTGATCCTTTTTGTCTCTACTTCTTATATATTTTTCTATTTCTTCTTTCTATCTCTTTTCCTATCCATAGACCTGAAAGTAAATTTTTCCATGATCCCAAAATGTGCTTATGATATCACCTTTTATATCTTAATCATGTAGCTATTTTGACCTTATATTCCTATATGGTGTGATTTGTTATTCTATACCTGGTTTCTGCAAAACTGCTTTCTGAGTTTCCCAGCAATTTTTTTTCAAATGATGAATTCTTGGCCCCAAAGCTCAGATCTTTGGATGTATCAAACATTATACTATTTTGGTCTTTTGCTACTCTGTGTGTGTATGTGCATGTGTGTGTGTGCATGTGTGTGTGTGTGTGTGTGTGTGTGTGTGTGTTATCCTTTCAACTGATTCACCACTTTCTTACTCAGTACCACATTGTTTTGATGTTCACTCTTTCGTGAAATAGTTTTCCAATTTAGCACTGCTAAGTCACTCTCCTTCACATTTTTTCACTGATTCTCTTGATATTCTTGACATTTTATTCTTCCAGATGAATTTTGCTAGGTTTTTTTCTAATGTTGAATCAATCCTTAATTCCTAGTATAACCCAATGTGGTCATAGAACATCATCTTTTTGATATATTGCCATGATCTCTGTGTTAGTATTTTACTTTTTAAACTTAACCTATATTTTTCCTTCCTTCTCTTTGTTCTCCTGGTTTAAGAATCAAAACCAGATTTGGTCAGAAAAGGAATTATATGGGATCCCTCTTTTACCTAGTTTTTCAAACAGTTTATATAGTATTGGAATTAATAGTTCCTCAAGTGACTGATAGAATTCAATTGCAAATCCTTTGGATCCTGGGAACTTTTTCTTAGGGATTTCATTTATGACTTGTTCAATTTTTTTTTCTAAAAGAGGGTTACTTCAGCAATCTATTTCCTCTTTTGCTAATCTGGATAGTTTATGTTTTTGTAATATGCATATATTTCCCTTAGATTGTGGGTTTTCACTGACACATAATTGGAGAAAATATCTCCTAATAATTGCTTTCATTTTGTTTTCATTGGTAGTGAATTCATATTTTTCATTTGTTGATACTGGCAATTCGGTTTCCTAATTTTTAAATCAAATTAACTAATAGTTCATCTATTTTGTTGATTTTTTTCATAAAATCAGCTCCTACTTTTATTTGATTTTTTATTTTCAGTTTTATTAATTTTTTATCTGAATTTCACTATTTCCATTTTTATGTTTAATTGAGCATTTTAAATTTGTTCTTTTTCTAGTATTTTAATTCTATGCCCAATTTATTCATATGTTCTTTCTCTTTTGTATTGATTTAAACATTTAAAATTATAAATTTTGCCCTAAGTACTGTTTTTGCTGTATCCCATGATTTTTTGTTTGTTGTCTTATTTTTTCCTTTATTTCTAATGAAATTATTGATTGTTTCTATAATTTGCTCCTTAACTCACTCATTCTTTAGTATCATATTATTTAATTTCCCATTCCTTTTAATCTAGGACCTTTATTTAATGCAATTTTATTGCATTGTGGTCTGAAAAAGGTGAATTTAATGTTTATTCTTTTCTTCATTTGGTTGTGAGATTTTTGTGCCTAATACATGTTTAATTTTTGTGAAGGTGCTACATACAACTGAGAAAAAGGTATATTTCTATTTCCATTCAGTTTTTTCCAGAGGTCTGTCATATCTAAATTTCTATGAATCTATCTATCTACTTGAATTATTTAAAACTCTGAGGGAAAGGAAAGTTAATGTCCCCAATTAGTGTAGTTTTATTGTCTTCTCCCTCTTTTATTCATTTAACTTTTCCTGGTTGCTATACCAATTGATATATGCATTATTAGTATTGACATTACTTCATTGAGTATGGTGCCTTTCAGCAAAATGTAGTTTCCCTGCTAATTTTTTTAATTAAGCCTCTTTTAGCTTTTTCTGATATCAAGAATACCATCCCTGCCTTTTAAAAGTGTTGTTTAATATTTTAGTTTTCCCCAGTTACATGTAAAAATAATTTTAACATACTCTTTTTTTTTTTTCAAATTCTAATTTCCAGACTCTCCCCTTCTTCCCTCCTCTGGTCATTGGGAAAGTGAGTAATTGGACATAGGTTACACATATGTAATCATACAAAACACATTTCCAAGTAAGTCATTCTGTGAAAGAAAACACAGATTAAAAAACCAAGAAAAATGAAGTAAAGAAAAAGTTCCTTTAATCTACGTTCAGGCTCTACCAGTTCTTTCTCTGGAAATGAGTAGTACTTTTCATCATAAGTCCTACAGAATTGTCTCAAATTGTTGTATTACTGAGAATAGGTAAGTTATTCATAGTGTAATATTGCTGTTACTGTGTACAATGTTCCCCTGCTTCTACTCATTTCACGTTGCATCAATTAATTTAAGTCTGAGAGTATCCCGTTCATTATTTCTTCAAGCAAAATAGCATTCCATTAAAATCATATGCAAAAACTTTGTTCAGCCATTCCCCAGTTGATGGATATCCCCTCAATTTCTAATTCTTTCTCACCACTAAAGAGCTATGATAAATATTTTTCTATGTATAGATCCTTTTCATTTTTTTTTTATTCCTTGGGATACAGACCTAGTGGTGGTATTGCTTGGTCAAAAGGTATGTGTGGTTTTATAGCCCTTTGGGCATAGCTCCAAATTGCTCTCTAGAATGGTTGAATTAGTATACAACTTAACCAATAGTGCACTAGTGTTTGAATTTTCCCACATCCCCTCCAACATCTGTCATTTTCCTTTTCTATCATATTAGCCAGTATGATAGTTATAAGGTACTAACTCAGAGTTATTCTAAAACTATCTCTCCTCTCTCTGTTTTCCAGGCTAGTTGTTATTCCCATGACATCATTCAGATTTTCTTCTATTTCTTCATTATTTTGACTGTTTTATGATTTCTTGATTTCTCATTGAGTCTTTAGCTTCCACCTGACCTATTACAATTTTTAAGGAATTATTTTCTTCAGTGAGTTTTTGTACCTCTTCTTCCATTTGACAAATTCTGCTTTTTAAAGTTATTTTTCAGTGTTTTTGTCTCTTTTACAAAGATCTTAATTGTCTTTCATAATTTTCTTGTATCACTCTTGTTTATCTTCCTAATTTTTCCTTTACTGCTTTTTTTTAATTTTGAAAATGCCTACCTTTTCTCAAAATTCTTTTGGGCTCATATTGAATTCACATTTTTTGAGGCATTGTTTGTAATTATTTTGATGTTTTTCTCTTCTTAGTTTCTATCTTAAGGTGCTCTGTCACATAATAGCTTTTTAAATTATTTACCTATGTTTCCAGCCTCTTTTTTGATTTTTAATTTTATGTAAAAATTAGGCTGCATTCCGTGAGTGGGGAAGCATTGTCCAAAAGTTCAGGCTTTTCCACAATGCTGTTTTCAAAGCTACTTCTGGGAGTTTGGATGTTTTCAGTGTTTTTGAAATGGTGTCAAATGTGGAGAGGTTTGGTCACTGCTCCCTTGTGACTGAAATTGATCTAGATCCTCAGGACCCCTCTTCCTTTATGACTGAAAGTAATACTGCTCCTCAATGCCCACTTCTCCTTTGTGACTACAAAGGATGCTGCATCTTAGGTCCCTGCTTCTTTGTGAATAGAAGTGATATTTCTCAGGAATCCTACTTTCTTGTGACTAGAAGTAACACTGTGCATCTTGGCTTCTGATTGCATGTGGCTACAAACAATGCTAGTCTTCAGTGCCTCTGCCTCCTTGGAATAGAAAGAACTCTTTGCCACATGAGAACTATGACCTGAATTGGCAGTGGAGTTACTAAACAGCAACCTGTCCTGCTTCCAGGGCTAGTACAGGGGATCCATATACTCTCTTTCTTATCAATTGCCTGATCTTCTTATAGTCCCTGGTCTGAGAGCATCTGAAACTGCTGCTGCTATTATAAGTCAGAATTTGAAACCAGGTCTTCCTGATACCAATTCCAGTGCTTTCTTCATTTCAACACACTTCTTCACTAGTAGATTACAACATCTATATTTTCATGACCCATCCCCCACAGAATCCTATCTTTATATATAAACATACCCATGTATATACACACAAGCATACATGCATACATGCATTCATGCACTCCTTACAGATAGTCCTTGTGGTTTGTTTTCTAAAAGTGTATTGGCTAACAGTGATTTCCAACTAGTGATTTTAGACATTTGTCTTCATTAATTGTTAAGATGAATCCTAAAAAGAGCACTGGGGGTAATGCTATAGAAACAACAACATTTTATTTGATACTTCATTCCCATGACTTCTCAGAAAAGCTACTGAATTCAGGATGAGTGTAAAGACAGCATAATAGTTATGGGATGCTCAGTTTTGTCATCTGGCTAAAGGATGATGGATTGCTTTTGGTTTTACCACCCCTGAAAGATGGTCCATCAAATGGTCCAACGGCTGTAACATACTTTGCTGGAGCCAGTATCCACACCTGTGGGTAAGGAGTGAAACTAATTAATTATAATTTGTTGTTGTTGTTCAGTTAGCTCAGTTCCCATATGGGGTTTTCTTGACAAAAATATTGAAGTGGTTTGCCATTTCCTTTTCCAGATAATTTTACAGATGGGAACAGGGTCTAGGATAACACTACCAAGCGTCTGAGGGCAGATTTGAACTCATGAAAATGAGTCTTCTTTACTCTAGGCACAATGCTCTATACACTGAGCCACCTAGCTGCCTTAAATTGCAAGTGCATAAAGTATAATTTCCAGCTTATGATCACTCCAAGAGGGGTAACTCCTTCAAGAAAAATGTACCCAGACCTCTTACTTATTATTTCAGGAACATATCATCCACTCAATCCCTCATTCCCCCCCCCCAAAAAAAAATACAGTGGGAGTAGAATTCTACCTTCATTTCATTCCAATACTTTCTTACCAGCAGCCTTAGAAATTTGTTCAAGCCATTTCTGGTAGATTATTTTTCAGGGAGTGCAGTAGGGGAAAGGGGAGGAGAAAGGAGTCCAGTGTTAAGATTTTTCTTCAAAAATTTTTTGAGTTTCATGTTGTTTATTAAATAGAGTTCCACCTCTATTTGGATTCTACATATTCTAGCCTCAATCTATTTTTCCAGCTTTAGCTGCATGATTGTATGAGATAGCAAGTTGCTTTGAATTTAATAGATACTCAGTTTTGACTCCCACTTCCAACATTTACTACCTGTGTGATCTTGGGCCAGTCATTGCACCTTTCTGAGCTTCTGTTTCCTCATCTGTAAAAAGAGGATACTAATAATGCCTATAGTACTTACCTTATAGAGTTGTTGTTAGGCTCAGATAATGTGAATACTACATGTGAAATACTTTCCAAACCGTAAATTTATATAAATATAATTTAATATTTCTATTGTTTCCCACTTCTCACTTCTTGGAACTCTGTTGGGCAAGCTGACCTATATTACCTAAGCACATTCATACTTTTCATTCTCACTGATTTTGCTCTTACTATGCATTTTCTCTGGAATGCGCTTCTTTCGGGAAGCTATTTTAACCTTAAAATCATTGCTAAAAAGAGCAAGGAAATTAAAGTCATAAATATAGTATTTAAAAAGTAGAGCAGCTTTTGACAGTGTCAGCAAAATTATTTGACCAAAATGTATGATAATTGAGTATGCAAAAAATTTAAGGGTTGCAAAAATGGCTCAATTATCATGCAATTGTAAAAAGTAGCAGCTTCATAAATCAGTCATATTTTCTCAAGATCCTTAGCAAGCTAAGTGAATTTCTCAGGAAATGGCTCATAATGAATGGTATACTACTGCTTTGCTAGATGTTTTTGTGCATTCGAGTTCCCCAATAAGTTGTAGATGATTCTTCATGTCCCTAAAGTTTACATGGTTAAGTATTTGGAGTTAGGTTTCTGGAATTCCAAATTAAAACTTCTCCCATCTCTTAATTTTTGTTAAACAGAAAGTAAACAGCCAGTCAATGGGAAAAGCTCCTCCTAAAGTTATAACTAGGGCACAGAAACTTAAAAGAATCTAAAGGCAGCACTTGCAGTCCTTTAGCAATAGAGACCTAACTGAACAGAATCTAAATATCATGAATAATTCATTAAAATAGGAGGCTATCATATAGTATTTGATGGCCACATCCCAAATTAGCTTCTGCCACCACCCCCTTCCCTGCACTGGCTGACGTGCCAACACAACAGTCTCCCCATTAGAGTCTGAGGGCTGGTAATTATCCTAGGTTCTCTCTGTGTTACTTGTTACTTGTTCTAAGCACAAACATGACTAGCTATGGCTTCCTCCTTTCAAGGATTCTGGTCAAGAGTAGGGCACTTAAACAAAAGTTGTCGTGAGAAAACCATGATTACCTTTTATAATTCACCAGTACTTTTACAGTTTACCAGTAAATGCCATTTCTTTAATTCAGTCACAGTTAAGACTATAAAGATAGTATGTTAGGAAACAGAAGATACGGTTCTAGAATTGCCTTTGGCCTTAACTATTTCTGCGTCCCAGGGCAAATCATCTAATTTCGAAGGGCCATATGTTCTTTCCTTTTTTTTTTTTTTAAATCATGTAAAACATTTCCATATTAGTCATTTTGTATAAAGAAAAGAAAAGAAAAAGAAAGAAAGAAAGAAAGAAAGAAAGAAAGAAAGAAAGAAAGAAAGAAAGAAAAAGGAAGAAAAACAAAGAAAGAAAGGAGAAAATTAACATGCTTCAGACTGTATTCAAACAATATCAGTTATTTCTCTGGAGGCAGTATGTTTCACCATTAGTCCTTTGTGATTGTCTTAGATGATTGTATTGCTGAGAATAGCTAAGTCATTCACAGCTCTTCATTGAATAATATTGCTGCTACTGCGTATAATGTTCTCCTGGTTCTGTTCACTTCATTTTCTGTCTGTTCATATAAGTCTTTCCAGGTTTTTCTTAAATCATTCTTGCTACTTCTTATAGTACAATAATATTTCATTAAAATCATGTACCACAGTTTGTTTAGCCATTCTCCAACTGAATGGCTAAATATTTAAATATTTTTGAATTAAACATATTTTTGTTCAAATAATTATAAATTATAAATATTTTGGAATAAATAGGTCCTTTTCCCCTTTTTCCTTTTTGATGTCTTTGGTATGTAGACTTAGCAATGGTATTGCTGAATCAAAGGTTATGCACAGTTTTATAGAAGAGTTGTATTTTCTTTGTAAAATGTTTTAAAGGCAGTATGGGTAGGTGGGAGAGGTAGGCTGGGCTAGGTATTTAGGTTATCATCTTAATAAAAGCTAACATTTATATGATGCTTAATATGTACCAGGCTGCATGCTAGGTGTTTTGCAATTATTATTTCATTTGATCCTCACAACAACCTTAGGAGGTTGGTTGGTGCTACTGTTATCCCCATTTTACAGATGAGGAAACTGAGATAAACAGAGGTTAAGGTATTTGCCCAGGGTCACACAGTTAGTGAGTATCTGAGACCAGATTTCCTGACTCTAGGCATGGAGATCTGGGCCTACATCCTGCACCACCTTAGCTGCTCATGAATGATTGTGTATGTCAAACTGGAAAGTATCTTAGTTTTTAACTAATTCAGCTCCTTCATTCTACAAAAAAAGAAGTGGGGTGCAGAGAAATTAAATGATTTTCAAACATTTCACCAATAATGAGTAGTAGAGGTAGGATTTTAACTGAGATCTTCTGCTTGAAAATCTGATGCTCACATAGCTAGCATGGAAATGGAAATAAAATGCAGGACAAGAGTGAGGAGATGTATGCTGAATCCTGACTTCAACATTTACTAGTTTTATTACTATGGACAAGTCCCATAACTTTGCTGATTCTCAGTTTCCCTATCTATAAAAGAGAAAAAATAATAGTATAATTGTCTTACAAGGTAACTATAAAAAAAATTGCGGGAAGTCTTAGTATGCAATATAAATACGGACTGTTGTGATTCTTTAATAGTTATTGTTGTTGGGTTATTTTCAGTCATGTCGAACTCTTCATGACCCATTTGGAGTTTTCTTGGCAAAGATGCCTGAGTGCTTTGCCTTTTCCTCCTCCAGCTCATTTAACAGATGAAAAGACTGAGGCAAATAGGATTAAGTGAATTGCCCAGGGTCACACAGATAGTAAATTTCTGCTGCTAGTTTTGAACTCAGGAGTCTTTCTGACTTCAGGACCTGTGCCCTATCTACCTGCGTCTCTTAATTGCCCTTGTTTAAAGAACTATATATCAACTGGGTTGGTGCAGAACATTCAGAAAGTCCTCATCAACATTTTCTCCTAACTGCTAATTTTGTCCTGGTTTCTTACACACATGGCCAAGTTTTTGGGTTTTTTTCCATAATCAAACAAACAACAAAAATTCTTTACTTGGCCCTACTACACCTTTAAACTGTAATCTAATATCTCTTCTCCATTTCATATCCTAGAAAAGAGTCTTCTAATTCTTTAGCTCGCACTTCTTATCCTCTTGCAATGTCCTCCTCATGCTATAGAAACAGCTTTCTCCAAGGTTTTCAACAGTTTAAAAGTTTTGTTGAATCAATGTATTTGTACATTACAGTCAATTTCAGATACTCTACATCCCTTCAAGGATATTTCCCTTGTAGAGAAAGGAAAAAAACCCCAACACATTTAAGCAAAACCAGTGAATAGATGGATTGCAAAATTCTAACTTTTCAGTCTCCTACTATGATTGGAAGGAGGTATGGTTTATGATTTCTGAGACAAAGATAAGTTATTATAATTATGCAACTTTTCTGATCTGTTTTATTGTCCTTTACATTTACCTTGTGGTCATAACATTTTCCTGATTCTTCTAGCACTTAGAACAATTTCTGGTACATTGTAATTGCTTATTGACTTATTAAGTGATTGAAGTCTTCCCAAGTTTCTCTGAGCTCTCAGATTTGTTGTTTTTTTTTTAGTTCAATAATATTCCATTAATTTAATGTATCGTAATCTTTTAAAACCATTTCCTTGGTAATTAAGTACTCACTGTTTCCAGCTCTTTTTTTATCACAAAAGTACTGCTATGAATTTTTTTTATGGACAATGGAACTTTTTTCCTATGTTTAACCCCTTTTAAGCATATACTTAGCAGCAGGAACTGTGTATAAAAACATGAACAGTCTGCTCATATTTTTTGCAGAATTTCAAATTAGATTTTAGAATGTTGGGAGAATTTAAAGCTCTACCATCAGCATTTTGACTGTCTTCCTACATTTGCTACAGAACTAACTATGCTCATCTTCTGTTGACTGCCAATTGTTGGAGGTAAGGTGAAACATTGGATTGAATTTCTATAATCATTGATGTTCTGGAGTAATCTGTCACGTGGTTGTTAATAACTCAAAAATATGTTTTTGAGAAAAGTTTATTCATATTCTTTGATGGTTCATGTATTGAAGAATGATTATTGGTTTTTAAAAATATATGTTAATTCCTTATATAATTTGGATATTCACCATTCCCACCCATCCTCCACAAAATTGCCAAAGTGATACTTCCTAAAGGAGCATTACTTTTCCAAATGAATAAACTCCAGTGGTACCTTATCACTTTTAAAATCAAAATGAGCTCTTTGTTTTACTTTTAAAGCCCTCAACAACCTGGCCCTAACCTATGTTATGAAAGAAATTCTGAGGGACAAAGTTCTAAGCATGATTGATCTATTAATTAGCTAGCAATAAATAAGGTTTGATGCTGTCTTTTACAACAGTAAAATGACAGAGCAAAATCTCAAGTAACATAAGTGAGTCTTCTTCTGATTGGTTATTATTCTGTTGGTATAATCAGAATTGAGATTACATCATTGGAACCTCGCTTTCTGAAATCTCCTTAACCACAGCCAAGACATATGATTTGAGTCACAAGACCAAAATTCCCAGGTGATGAGATTGGTCTGGACTGGATAAGAGTTGCTATAATAGTTTAAATTGATGAGATATTACCTTTTATGTTAAAGTTTCTTTTGAAAGCAGGGCAGTGATAGGTGGGGTAACAGGATGAAGATAATTACAAGACAAAAGCTTGGTTGCCCTTTAGACAAGTTTCTCCAGAATGTAGGTCATGGATGAAGTTTACAATTGAAAGGAAATGTTAAAGGGAATGTTGAATGTGGCTTAATTAAATCTTAGCAAAATAGGATCAAAATAAATTTTCAATTTTACACTATCTTTTTTTGTCTGATTTTATGTTACTTCTTTTCTAGTACTTTATAATTCAGTCAAATTGGCCTTCTCTATGTTCCCCAAATATAACATGGAACTTCAAATTTCCCTATTTTTGCACTGGCCAATGACATATTTAGATTTCCTAGATCTCTTCTTGATGATCTCAACATTTATGAATAAGTAATTCAACTTTCTGTGTAGGGCTTATAATGTCACAAAGGTCATACCTGTAACTTTTTATCTACAACTCTACTAAAAATAGGAATCATCTAATTAAAGTATATACTTTGCAACAGTGAAATGTGCATACTAATGAGATATAGTAGGATTCAGTAAATATTTGCTTGTCTCTTGATTCATTTATCAATGTGTTACATACCCAAATAATATTTATAAGCAGGATTCTACTTTTTCCTATTTATTGATTCAATGAAAATTTACACAAAATTTTTACTCATGAAAATTTTTCATGGCATTGGGCTAAACATTGTACAGGATCAAAAATAGCTTACAAAGAACTTAGAATCTAATTGAGAGAATATGACATTCACACAAAAATTAAAATAGAATTATAAAACTGGAATGATAGATTTGGAAGGTGTCTTGGAAATTATCTTATTGAAATGCCTCATTTTATAAATAATGAAACTGAGTTCGAGAGAGTTTTAGTATTTTCTTAATACTAGAGTTAAATAACAATGAAAAGAAATAAATCTTTCATTAATGAACAAGTGCTGTGGGTTCAGAAGGAAAAGGGATTACTCTGAAGTGGAATTATTAGAGAAGAATTAGTTCATTGGTGAGCATGCTGTTTGACTATGAATTTAGATAGGGAAGAGGAAATAATCAAAGGAATGTATAATTGTGGCAATGTTGGCCACTAACATAAGCCAAAGAAAGAGATATTAGTGACAAGGTAGATCACTAAAGTAACTCATGCATAAGGCCAAACCTGAGAGATAATGAGGTAATGGTATTGAATATGAAAATGGTTATTACCTTATGCCCATTCAAAAACGTATTAGGGATCTGTGCCTTAATCTGAATGGATAAATTCCCAGGATTGGAATTCCTATCAATGCAGGTGATTATCCTTACTAGCTGATGAATCCCAGGGAATGACATATAGGGATTATATGTAGCTGGAGGTACAAAACTCTTTAAAATACACACACACACACACACACACATATTCTATTTTAAACTTCAATACAAACTAAGAAAATAAAATAATGAACAAATACTAACACTAAAATAATATAAAATAAGAAAATAAAAATAAAGGATTGTCACGTGCACAGTAAAACATAAGAGAGAATTCAAAATATACAGCAATAAATTTCCATTTCAAGAAAGCCTATATAATAAATATTATGCACTGTGTTGAGAGTTAACCATCTTTTCTTTGCTTCAATGTAAATTTCCTTTTGTTCTCTGCTGTGTACTCGTTACTTTGTTCTTACTCTCTATTTCTCCTCCCTCCTCAGAAGGTTCAATTAAACATGGATATATATATATACAATATATATATATACACATATACATATCTATACACACATATAGACATAAATTTATAAACATAAATTAATAAAACTATACATACATACAAAGATGTATACACCCATATATGTACATATATTTGCTTACATATTCATATACTTAGATATTTATAGTTATACTCATATATATATACATATGCATTCATTTGCATCTATGTATAGCCATACTATTCTTATTTTTTCTCTCTTTCCTGTGAGTATATAACCTCTTCCTTTATAAGTCCAAGTTTTCCTATATTTTTTCAAGTCCACCCACTCATCATTTCCTACACCACAGCAATATTCCAACCTTATACTCTCTAGCAGCTGTTTTAAATAGTCAAAACTACATTGACAAATATGGCTGACTCATAGTATAGTTTCCCCATTTTCTTCTTTTGATTATATCTATTTTAGCATTAGCTTTTTCTTCATGACCTGTTCTCCAGATCAGTTATTTTTCTCATAAGATATTTCACATTCTCTTCTATTATTTCATTCTTTATATTTTGTTTTATTATTTCTTGGCCTCTTATGACTTCACAAGCTTCCTCTTGTCTAATTCTGATTTTCAAGTAATCATTTTCTTCCTTAAAATTTCCCACCCCACTACTTCTGCACTCACTCAGTACATGCTGCTTCCTTCTTGCCCAGGACTGTATTTCCATAGTACAGCTGGATCTGGCATTCCTTGTCAGCATAGATTCCCTCAATTTTCCCAAACTAAGATACACAACTTCTCTTAGTGTCACAGGGGTAAAAGTTCCAGTAGCTGCTGTGGAGGCTGCCTCCCAACTCAGCTAACCCCAGGGATCACTGCTTGTTATTTAAATGGAACTAGCCTGGATGTGTTTATTCTTCACAGGAAACAAACTTCATAATGGGATTTTTCTTCAGATGTCCTCCTGTTGTCCCAGGAAGAACATTGTTTTGCCCCAACTCTTGTTTATTTTTACTACTTAATGTTTGTCCTGAGGTGCTATACCATCTTTTTTGGGGGAGAAATCTGGAGAGCTTGGAATTTTCTGACCTACTCCAACATCTTCTGAGAATTCTTTCTGAGGTGCACAACTCTTGTCAAAGATGGGATTTGAAATGAGGCTGTCCTCAATCTAAACATGAATTTCTATGTGCTACATCATGCTACCTATGCATTATGTATATAAAAGAACTTCATTGTCAGGTTTCAAGCAAGGTCATAAAGAGGGAGTCTAGTAGGCAAGTGGCCCTTTGACCTATTGTCTAAGGTAGCACATGGAATAATGTTAATGCCACACACTCTTAATAATTTACAAATGGCTTTGTTTTGTCAGGTTCATTGAAAATGGCAGTGTAGCTGGTGGTTTCTGAAGAATACAACTAAAGCTACAATCATTGTTGACCTGTATCAGACAGGCCAACAGACAAAAGGAGTATTCTGGCAACTTTCATCTTCAAATGTCTAAATTTTGAGGAAGTCAGACTGTATGGATATACCTATATTGTTAGTGTTGTTGTTCAGTCATTTCAATCATGTCTGACTCTTGGTGACCCCATCTGTGGTTTTCTTGGAAGAGATGCAAAACTGGTTTGCCATTTTCTTCTCTAGCTCTTTTTACAGATTAGGAAACTGAAAAAAAAGGGTTAAAGCACTTGCTCAATGTCATGTAGCCGGTAATTGTCTGAAGTCATATTTGAAATCAGGTCCTCCTGACTCTAGCTCTACCACTCTATCTACTATGCCACCTAGATACACCATTACCTGTATTGCCTATGTCAGAACAGGTGAAAAGAAAAAGACACGGACAGAAGGAGCTGATCATTTAAGAAAAATTACTTTGCATTGTAATAACAAATGGAATATCTCTAATGAGTTTTTTCTAAGTTAAAGTCTGGTCAGTATATTCCCTTTCTCCAAAAACTAAATTGCATAGAGTGAGAGATTATTTTGGACCACATGAAACAACTCCAAATGAATTAAGACTTTAAGACACTCTGAAAAGAGATTTAAAGCTCAACCGTATCTGCTGGCAAATGAAATCCTTAGCAGAACAAATAGAAGTGAGCTATGTTTTACAGTTGCAGGGTCTGAGGCTTTTGATGCTGGAAATACTATCCAGCTTAGTGGAAACGAACAGCCTGAGTATGAAGAGATTTGATGGAAACTTGATAGATATGGAAAACCTGAGGCTGTAGGGAGCAGAGTTAGGTTTTGGAACATTCTCTCACAGGTCACAAAGACAAAATTCAGAAGCAGTATGGGACGGTGGAAAAGGTGCTAAATTTGGAGTCAGAGGAGCTGGGTTTGAATCGTGGCTCTGTCACATTTAGCTACATGATCTTGAGGAAATTACTTAATATCCTTTGGCGGCAGTTACCTCTGATAAAATGAGGGAGCTAGAAGGACCTTTCCAGTTCAAATTCAGTAAATGGTTCAACTTTGGGGTGATGGCAGACTCACTCAAAGCTTAAGAAAAAAAATGGATATGATAAGTACAGGCAATAGAAAACCAAAAGAAAAAATAGGTATGATAAGCACAGAAAAGAGCTGCCAGAGGACTTTGGTTAAAGTGTAAACCAGAAATTTAGAATCTTTCCAAAATTCAGTGTATCTACATTTTTGAAATGCTCTGTACAATTAATAGGATGGTGAAAGCCAAGAATTAAATAAAACGAGAGGGGAAAAGGTAAGCAGAATATGTTAGTGGAAACTTCGGGAGGATCCTGAAGACAATAATAGCATGAACTAAAAATTCATGGAGAAAAGTGTGAACTGTTCAACCTTAGTGTCCTAAATATTTTTAATTAAGCCTCTGACAACCTTATTTCATCCTCTTTAAAGCAGAGATAATGTTAGTACTACCAACTCATTAAGTTTTAAGGAGAGAATAACTTAAATATTGGCTACTTTTACTGTGCGGAAATATCATGATAGTTAAAAAAATTATAAAGAAGATTAATGATATATGTAATGATACTTCTTGGGGAAATGATTTTCATTCTTGACCTTAATCTAATGCAAAAAAAAAATCCCTATGAGTCATATTAGGCAGGAAAAGGGGAACATTGAAACTCATAATTCTGAAAATAATATTTTTTGGAAAACAAATAAATAACTTGTTTCAAGGAATAGAAGTCCCTTTAAAAAGTCTAATAAAGGAAACACTCTCAGGTTAATGGAATATTCCCCCTAAGAGATCTGCACTTTGAGTACCAGTTTGCACCTGGAGAGGAATGAATAGAAGGTCTTTCAAACAGAGACCTAATGCTTGCTGGAAGGGAATTCTAATACTCTGACCTTGATCATGCTGGTTCATGGTTGCTCCCTACAGTGACATAATAATGGAGTTGAGAGTTATCATAGAAAGTGGGATGTACTTCCATCTTGCCTCTGCCTAGATTTCTTTACCCTTCTGGTCAACTGACACCTCTCAAACTAGACTTGTTTGAGCCATTAATCAGCTGTGTGGCTTCTGGAAATCATTTAACCTCTTTATGGGTGATCCCAGATTCCCTTTTAAATTCTATAACTTCATGAATTTTAGTCAGTTCAAAACATCTTTGAATTCCCATCTTATTCTGAAAGGCACAGTAACAAATCAAATGGATAAGAATTTACTGACAGACATAATCATGAATAGTTAAGTTACTTTAAGTCAATGAGGCATTCAAGTTATGCAATGAGATAAAATTTAGGTAGTTAGAGAATATAATTTTCCAATGATAATTCTGGATGCAACAAATTAAATAGGTCAGGTTGGTGTTGTGTTTAATGACACACTAATAATAATGACACATTTTGTGTTTTCTTTGTTTGCTATTTATTTTTACCCTAAAAAAATTGCTATCTATGTACAACCAAATTATTCAGAATTGATTCTTATGTTGATATTCATTTATAGCTAATTAAAATATAATCATTTTTGTTATTTTACTCAGTAATCATCTGTAATTTACTATTGTTTTGAGCTTTGATTGCAGGAGTAGTTGCCTAAACTGCCATGACGTGCTGTAGTCTGTGAACTGCTAAAGGTGGATGTCTATGCCTAGGAATGGTTTTGGGGATGCCTAAAGCATACTAAAGATCCTCCTGACTCTATTTTCCCATTGTGTTATTTCCTTTCTGAAGAGGAAAATTTCCCCTGGTTAATCTTAAGCCTTGCTTTTAATATCCTGTAACTACATGACTGGCTGTCAAATATGACTCATGCCTAGAATCAAACAGTGAAGGGAATTTCCCTCTATTATGATACATGGCATTATCGTAACTATGTCCCACTTTTTTCCTTTTATAGTAAATCTCTATAATCAAAAAGTTTCCTAAGTACAATACTAAATCTATTAAATAATAGATTGATATTGGAACATCTCTGAGTTACTATAATGGGAGACAAGTATAAACATCTTATAATTTTAACTTGTATTTGCGGTCAGACTATTGGGATGATATCCTCCAAAGGGGGAATGATTAGACAAGGTAATAAGATGAAGATACAGTATAATTTTTTCTAATTGATTGTAATTATAGTAAATTTTGAGGAACGAAACAGGATTAGACTGTTTTGTCTAAGAACTATATATAGACATATATGGTTGGCTTCCAAATTTATTTGCCATAAAAATTCAGGCTGCAAGTATGTTTTAGTAATAAATTCTGAAGATTGGGTTAAGGATTTATTAATTAAAGACTAAGGATTTTACACATAAATTGTATTACTAATGGTAAAGAAATTATTTTAAAGTATGTGTCTGATCATTTTAAAAGGCAGAAGAATAGGTCATAAGCGTGTTTCTTAAGAAAATGCTCTAGGACAAGACATATTTACAAGTGAATTCCATAAAACATTTAAAAATCAGCTAATAGTAACATTAAATAATATATTTGGAATACTAGGCAAAGAAGGGATCCTACCAAACTCCCTTTTGTGAAACAAATACTGATACCTAAAATATGAAGAGTCAAAACAGAGAAAAGAAAATTACAGACCAATTTCATTATTGAATATGGATGCAAAAATCCTAAATAAAATACTAGCTAAAAGATGAGAATAATATATTACAAAGCTTATGCATTCTGATCAAGTGGAATTTATACCAGGAATACCAGGAATTTATACCTAGGATGGTTTAACATAAGGAAAACTATTAATATAATTAATTATAATACTAATCTGTATTAAGAACATTTAGAAATATAAGTATAAATGGATTTTTCCTTAAATTGATTAAAAAAAACATTTAAAACTATCAGCAAGCATCATTTGTAATAACAACTACTTTCTTAGCAAGATCAGATATGTTGTAAGGAAGCCCACTGTCACTAATATTATTCAGTGTTGTGTTGGAAATCCAAGCAAGAGCAATAAAAGAAGAAAAAGAAATTAAAGAAATTAAAATAGGAAATGAATGAATGAAACTATCTCTTTTTGTAAACAATAGGATACAATGCTCTGCAAGAAGAGATAGTAGGAGATGGCTCATTTAAAACAATGCAAGACAGTATGAAATACCAATAAGTACATTTACAAAAACAAACCCAGGAACTATATCAGATTTAAATAATTCTAAAAATATAAATTATTCATGGATAGGCAAGCTCAATATAATAAAAATAAAGAACAAAAATTCAAGAGTATCAAAGGAACTAATAAAAAAGTGTAAAGGAAGAAACTTTAGCAGTATCATGTCTTAAACTATATTATAAGACAGCAGCTATAAAAACTATCTGGTACTAGTCAAGAAATAGAAAAATACTTCTAATTAAAAAAAAGATTCTTATATCAGGTAGAGGTTTTAAGTAAGGATAGAAACAACAAATGGTATATAAAGTAAAATTCTTGGAATTTTCAAGACAGTGGAAACAAATTAAGTATTCTACTAAATTGCATTATCTTGTTACTAGCAAAATTACCTAGGAACCTCTAGATTTGAAAGTAGAGAAATAGAGCCCCCTTAAAGCCATTCCAAAAATAAAGCCTGTTGTCCAAGAAAAGATAGCTAGGGATACAATGAAATCTGAGACATGAGACATCTGGGACTCAAAATGTATTGATTAAATGGATATTGAAGGTGGATTACTAGTGTTGCTATTTCGACTCTGCCCACCCAAGGATGTCAAAAACCATTGCAGTTTTATGATGTGTTGTGATGGAATCATATCAAAGATTTCAGTCAGATCACCTCTAATCCAAGTATAAGCATTTATTGAAATTGACACCTCTCATGAAGCAGGCTAAATTCCAAGAGGAACCAGTAGCTTCAGAGAAAGTCAGATGGATTTTTACAGGGTAAAGTTGCAATTACAAAACAGAAATTATTAATATTAAAAAAGCAGGAAGGGTTTGTTAAGGGATTATGTAATAGGGGAGGGGTCCCAGTCACAGTAGAACTGTACATGTGATTATCTACAATGCTTACAGAAAAACCCATTTGGGGAGGTATGTATGTATGATAGTGATGTTATAATAAGCCTCTCTGTCATAAATACACTCTAGGTCCGTTTTTTACTATCACTGTGCAGGTACCTACTTAGGGAAAGTCCCTTCTATTGTTTGGGGTTCCACATCTTGCTTGGGCACTCTGGTGGTGCTGCTTTCTGATTGGCTAAATATTGTGGTCTTGTCTGAGATTAGATTAATGTGGTTGTGGTTGAGTTCATGGACACATTTGATATTTCTGTGGGAAATGTGAGCAATAGGTCTGGAGACAGTGGTTAGCTAGACGTAGTGACTGGAATCCCATCATATGGACATGCCTTCTGCTCTGTAAGAAATATGAGTTCATAGATACATTTGTTGTTCTAGTGAGCAGTGAGGTATATATATATGAAAAATTACAATATTGAGTGGGGATGGGGTGAGTGATTGGGTAGGGGCAGTGGGCCTGCTATTCAGTGTGGCCTATTAGGAAGTTAGAATATTGGAGCTGGGGGAAGTTTTATTAAGATTCCATCACTAGAATACAAGATTTGAAGTTAATTAATATTGATGATAAACCTTGTATTGCATTCATCTTTTGTTTCAAGATGTTTATGCTTAAGTTTTCTTGATTATCTTAGTGACATGTAAATCTCCCTTCTAAGAACTAGTCCATTGTGAGACTTCTAAGTAGTTTGATCTGTACCTGACTTAATGTAATTAAGCAATTATGTAAATTGTGAAAAGAAAACTTTATTACATTGTTTGAAACTAGTCCTGTGTGGCTTGATCTAGCTCTTTGAAACTGGATCATCTTTATGTATTGTTTAGAGAATCTTAAGTAGGAGTGCTGACCAGAAACCCAAATTCAAAGATTAATGCAAGTTGTTTTTTTTTTTTTCTTTTTTTTCTTTTTTTTTTTTTAATGTTTAACAATCACTGCCATACAATTGCGATTTTATCCCTCCCCACCCACCCCCCACTACCTCCCTCCCTCCCCACGACTGCATACAATTCTGTATAGATTCTACATATACTTTCCTATTGAGTATATTTTCACTATAGTCATGCTATGTAGTCAGACTAAGATAAATGAAAGAATCCGTATAACAAATCAGAACATGATACACAAACAGATACACATACACAAACATGATCTGCTACATTATGTGAGTGACTGCCATATTTCTCTCTCTGAGTGTGGAAGGCATTTTGCCTTGAGGTCCACCATTGGGATTTTTTTTTTTTTCAGAAGTTCTTGTGTTATTACAAAAATCTAAGTCTACCAGAAAAAACTCTCACACACTGTGGTTGTTGCTGTGCATAAAGTTCTCCTGGTTCTGCTCCTTTCACTCAGCATCAGGTCATATAAGTCCTTCCAGGCCTCTCTGAAGTCTTCTTGTTCATCATTTCTTATGGCACAATAGTACTCCATTACATTCATATACCATAATTTGTTCAGCCATTCCCCAATTGATGGGCATCCCCCTGACTTCCAGTTTTTGGCAACTACATAGAGTGCTGCTATAAATATTTTTGTACATGTGGGACCCTTTCCCATTTTTATGATCTCTTGGGGATATAGTCCTAGTAGCGATATTGCTGGGTCAAAGGGTATGCCATTTTTGTAGCCCTTTGGGCATAGTTCCAAATTGCTCTCCAGAATGGTTGGATGCGCTCGTAGCTCCACCAACAACGAATTAGTGTTCCAACTCTCCCACATCCTCTCCAGCATTTATCATTTTCTTGTTCTGTCATGTTTGCCAATCTTATAGGTGTGATGTGGTACCTCAGAGTTGTTTTGATTTGCATCTCTCTAACCAATAGTGATTTAGAGCATTTTTTCATATGATTATAGATAGCTTTAATTTCTTCCTCTGAAAATTGCCTGTTCATATCCTTTGACCATTTATCAATTGGGGAATGACTTGTATGCTTATACATTTGGGTCAGTTCTCTATATATTCTAGAAATGAGGCCTTTATCCCCGAGCTTAGCTGTAAAAATTTTTTCCCAATTTACTACATCCCTCCGGATTTTGGTTGCATTGGGTTTGGTTGTGCAAAAACTTCTCAGTTTAATGTAATCAAAGTTATCCATTTTGCATTTCATAATGCATTCTATCTCTCCTGTAGTAAAGAATTCTTCCCTTCTCCATAGATCTGATAAATACACTATTCCTTGCTTCTCCAGTTTATTCATGGTATCAATCTTTATACCTAACTCATGTACCCATTTGGACTTTATTCTTGAGTACGGTGTCAGGTATGGGTCTATGCCTAGTTTCCGCCACACTGTTATCCAGTTTTCCCAGCAATTTTTATCAAACAATGAGTTCTTATCCCAGAAGCTGGGGTCCTTGGGTTTATCAAACAGAAGGTTGCTATATTCCTTGCCTACTGCATCTTGAGTGCCAAGTCTATTCCACTTGTCTACCTCTCTGTTTCTTAGCCAATACCAAGTGGTTTTGATAATTGCTGCTTTATAGTACAGTTTAAGGTCTGGTAGCGCTAGGCCACCTTCCCAGGCATTTCTTTTCATTAGTCCCTTTGATATTCTGGACCTTTTGTTTTTCCAAATGAATTTTGATATTATTTTATCCAGCTCGAGAAAGTAATTTTCTGATAGTTTAATTGGTATGGCACTAAATAAGTATATTAATTTGGGTAGAATTGTCATTTTTATTATATTAGCACGGCCTACCCATGAGCAACTAATGTTTTTCCACTTACTTAAATCTGACTTTATTTGTGCAAAAAGTGTCTTGTAATTGTGTTCATATAGTCCCTGGGTTTGTTTTGGCAGGTAGACTCCTAAGTATTTTATACTGTCTCCCCTAACTTTAAATGGGATTTCTCTTTCTATCTCTTGCTGTTGAACTTTGTTGCTAATATATAGGAATGCAGAAGATTTGTGTGGGTTTATTTTGTACCCTGAAACTTTGCCAAAGTTGTTTATTAATTCAAGTAATTTTTTACTTGAATCTCTGGGATTCTCTAGGTAAATCATCATATCATCTGCAAAGAGTGATAACTTAGTTTCTTCTTTGGCTATTCTAATTCCTTGAATATCTTTATCCTGTCTAATTGCTACAGCTAACATTTCTAGTACCATATTGAATAATAGTGGTGATAATGGACAACCTTGTTTCACCCCTGATCTTATTGGGAATGCATCTAGCTTATCCCCATTGCATATAATGCTTGCTGAAGGTTTTAGATAGATACTGCTTATTATTTTATGGAAAGTTCCCTTTATTCCTACATTCTCCAATGTTTTTAGTAGGAATGGATGTTGTATTTTGTCAAAAGCTTTTTCTGCATCTATTGAGATAATCATGTGGTTTTTGTTAGCTTTGTTGTTGATGTGATCGATAATGCTAATAGTTTTCCTAATATTGAACCAGCCCTGTAGTCCTGGTATGAATCCTACCTGATCATAATGTATTAATCTCGTGATAAGATGCTGTATTCGTTTTGCTAAAATCTTATTTAAAATTTTTGCATCTATATTCATTAGGGAAATTGGTCTATAATTTTCTTTCTCTGTTTTGTCTCTTCCTGGTTTGGGTATCAAAACCATATTTGTATCATAGAAAGAATTTGGGAGGACTCCTTCTTCCCCAATTTTCAAGAATAGTGTATGTAGGATTGCAATTAACTGTTCTTTAAATGTTTGATAGAATTCACTTGTGAATCCATCTGGCCCTGGAGATTTTTTCCTAGGGAGTTCATTGATGGCTTGTTCAATTTCTTTTTCTGAGATGGGGTTGTTTAAGTATTCAACTTCCTCTTCTGTTAATCTGGGCAATTTGTATTTTTTAAAATATTCATCCATCTCATTTAGATTGTCGAATTTGTGGGCATAAAGTTGGGCAAAGTAGTTTCTAATTATTGTTTTAATTTCCTCCTCATTGGAGGTGAGTTCACCCCTTTCATTCCTAATGTTAGTAATTTGGTTTTCTTCTTTCTTTTTTTTGATCAGATTAACCAAAGGTTTATCAATTTTATTAGTTTTTTCATAAAACCAACTACTGGTTTTATTTATTAATTCAATAGTTTTCTTTATTTCAATTTTATTAATCTCTCCTTTGGTTTTCAGTATTTCTAATTTGGTATTTACTTGGGGATTTTCAATTTGTTCTTTTTCTAGCTTTTTCAACTGCAAGCCTAAGTCATTGATCTCCTCTTTCTCTATTTTATTTATGTAAGCATTCAGAGATATAAAACTTCCCCTAATAACTGCTTTTGCAGTGTCCCATAAGTTTTGGTATGTTGTCTCACTATTGTCATTCTCTTGAATGAAATTGTTGATTGTTTCTATGATTTCTTCTTTAACCCAATCCTTCTTTAGAATTAGATTATTTAGTTTCCAATTGATTTTTGGTTTCTCTTTCCATGGCCTTTTATTACATGTAATTTTTAATGCATTATGATCTGAAAAGGATGCATTGATTATCTCTACCTTTCTGCACTGGATTGTGAGATTTTTATGTCCTAGTACATGGTCAATTTTTGTAAATGTTCCATGTCACGCTGAGAAAAAGGTACATTCCTTTCTATTCCCATTTAATTTTCTCCAAAGATCTATCATATCTACCTTATCCAGAGTTTTATTTACCTCCTTAACCTCTTTCTTGTTTATTTTCAGGTTGGATTTATCTAGTTCAGAGAGGGGGAGGTTGAGGTCCCCCACTAGTATAGTTTTGCTATCAATTTCTTCCTTCAACTCCCCCAACCTCTCCTCTAAGAATCTGGATGCTATACCACTTGGAGCATACATGTTTAGTAATGATATTGCTTCATTGTCTATGGTGCCTTTTAGTAGGATATAGTTTCCATCCTTATCCCTTTTGATTAGATCTATTTCTGCTTTTGCTTTGTCTGAGATTAGGATTGCTACTCCTGCCTTTCTTACATGAGCTGAGGCACAATATATTCTGCTCCATCCTTTGACCTTTATCCTATGTGTATCCCCCCGTTTCAAATGTGTTTCTTGTAAGCAGCATATTGTTGGATTATGGCTTTTAATCCATTCTGCTATCCGTCTCCGTTTTATGGGAGAGTTCATCCCATTCACATTCACAGTTATGATTACAATCTGTGTATTTCCCTCCACCCTCTTTCCCACCATTTGTGCTTTTAGCTCTCCCGTCTCCCTTCCCCTCCTCAATAGTATTCACTTTTCTCCCCCTCCTCCTGCAGCCTTCCCCTCCTTCTTTTAGCCCCCTTCCCTTTTAGTCCCCTTTACTCTTATTGCTTCTTTCCTCCCTTTTAGCCACCCTCCCCTTTCTTCCCCCTTCCCCTCCTACTACCTATAGAGCTAGTTAGGATTATCTGCTTAAGATTATTGTTCCCTCCTTTGAAGAAATCAGGTAAGAGTACCTCTCAAACAATGCTCATCTCCCTCCCCTCCTTCCCTCTACTATAGTTTTGTACTTCTTCCTGTGATATAATTTGCCATTTTCTGCTTCCCCCTTTCCACACCTCCTATTACATTCCCTTCTCATACTTAAATCATATTTTTGACATGACATCATTTACTTTATGCCCGTTCCCTCTACATATATCCCTTTTATCATAATAGCTGCACAGTTCTCAAGATTAACAGGTATCATCTTCCCTTATAGGGAAGTAAACAGATTGCCCTAATTGAGTTGCAAGTTTTTGTTTTTGTTTTTTCCCCTCTGTTTACCTTTTTATGATTCTCTGGAGACCTGCATTTGAAGATCAAATTGTCTATTGAGTTCTGGTGTTTTGGTCAGGAAGCTCTGGAAATCCCTTATTTCGTTGAATGACTTTCTCTTTGCCTGAAATGTTATGCTGAACTTTGCTGGGTAGTTGATCCTTGGTTGGAGTCCCAACTCCTTTGCCTTATGGAATATTGGGTTCCAATTCTTTCGATCTTTTAATGTAGAAGCTGCAAGGTCCTGTGTGATCCTGACTGTGTGACCTTGATATTTAAATTGTTTCTTTCTGGCTGCTTGTAGTATTTTCTCCTTCACTTGATAGCTCTGGAATTTGGCAACTATATTTCTTGGGGTTTTGAGTTTGGGATCCCTTTCCGGTGGGGAACGGTGGATTCTTTCGATGACTATTTTGCCCTCTGAGTCTAGTACTTCTGGGCAGTTTTCCTTGATGATTTCCTGGAAGATATTGTCCAGACTGTTTTCTTCATCATGGGTTTCTGGCAGGCCAATAATTCTTAGATTTTCTCTCCTGGATCTATTTTCCAGGTCAGTTGTTTTTCCAATTAAATATTTTACATTTTCTTCTATCTTTTCATTCTTTAGATTTTGTTTGACTGATTCTTGTTGCCTCATTGAGTCATTAGTTTCTACTTGCCCAATTCTAATCTTGATCGTATTGTTTTCTTCAGTTAGCTTTCGCATCTCCTTTTCCATCTGGCCAATTTTTCCCTTTAAGGAGCTATTTTCTCCATTTAATTTTTGTACTTCTTTTTCCATTCGACCAATTTTCCCAGTTAGGTTTTGGGTTTCCTTTTCCATCTGATCAATTTTCCCTATTAGGTTTTGAGTTTCCTTTTCCGTTTGATTAACTCTTCCTTTTAGGGAATTATTCTCTCCAGTTAATTTTTGAACTTCCTTTTCCATTTCTTCAATTTTCTTTTTCAGATTGATGTTCTCATCAGTGAATTCTTTTTTTATAGTTTTAAAATCATTGGCCAGTTTTTCTTTTATATCCTTCTTCAGACGTTCCAGGTAATCTAGTTGTGCTTGCAAGAAATTCATAGTCCCATCTGAGGTTTCAGATGGAAGTACAGTCTCAGCTCTGACCTCTTTGGTGTTTGTGTTTTGGTCCTTATCCCCATAGAAAGATTCTATGGTTTTTTCACTTTTCGTCTGCTTTTTCCGATTCATGATGTTGGCTGAGTGTTGTAGCTTTTGGTTCTTTCAGTCAGAAGATACAGATCTTTTAAGTTGAGTTGATGTTTGTCTAGGCTAAAAGCAGGCTTTTTGTTGTTGTTGTTGTTGTTGTTGTTGTTGTTTCCCAGATCAACCCTGGGTTTAGCTTGATAGGTGTGTGGGAGGTGTGGTCTGGTCTCAGGATATCTCCTCAGCTGGCCTGAGGCAAAGGCAAGGTCCGGGGATGGTGATCCCAGCTTCCCTATTGTCTTCCCTTTCCCTTGCAGGGCTGGGGCACGCCTAGAGGCTAATGCGTGTTCCCGCCCCTCCTGGGGCTCGTCTCCCGGGCTGAGGCTTGCTTGGGTCTCAGTGCGAATTTTCTCTGCCCTGGGTTGTCTGTCCCTCCAGATAGCCTCCACCACGGTGGGAAGAATCCCCCTTTGCCACTTTTCCAGCCTGTGGTGTTATGAGACCACCCGCCCCCTTCTGCTGTTCCCACTGATCCAGGATTAATCTGGGGAAGAATTTTATGGTTCCCTCATGGTCATCGGGGGGGAGGGGAGAGCACTTACTGATCACTCAGGCATCCCAGCTCCTGGATGTTCAAGTAGTGACCCACTGAAGTCCCGTCTTTAGGCTGAAGATTTCAAAGGCTGTTGCGCTGATATCGGTGGCTCGGCCTGGCTTATCTCCTGCTCTGCTGGTCTCTCCCGCCACTCTCGGGCCCCTCGGGTTGCCTCCGCCCTGCCGCGCCGACCGCGCTGCGCTGTGCGCTGGGGTCTTACCCCCGCGGGAAAGATCCCTCCCGTGGACCTTCCAGTCCAGCCTGGGCTCCGAATCTGTCAAAGTCCGTCTCCCACTGGATTCTACACCTCCAAAGTCTGGTCAGACTCTCCCCCTAGAGATATCCAAAGGAATTTTTCCAGGAGCTTAGGTGAGTCGTTGCTTTCACTCCGCCATCTTGGCTCCGCCTCCCAAAGTCGCAAGTTGTTTTTTATAAGACCCCCTACCAGGTCCTTCTGACTACTCCCACAGCTGCCAAACTTGTGGATGTGGATTTTTGGATGATATGAAGTAAGTCTCTGCTCCTGAGCAGATGGCCAAGCCCTCCAGGGACCTCTAGAATGGACCCCAAAACAGCTGACATAAGATGGGACAGCCTGAGACAAAGATTGAGTATCCTGTCCTAGTTTTCCTCCCCCCCACTTCCTTTTTGTTATGTGTCCAACCACCAAGGCCCTGATTCAAGCATGTGCTGGCATTTTCTCTGTACACTCTTATCCCACCTCTCTTTTCTGCTTGCACGCAAACAACGGCTAGGAATGATACCTGGGATATACTTCCCTAATTGGTCCTCTCAAAGAACTAACCTCCTGGGTATTTTGTCACAGTCCACTGAACCTCCCATGGCATCTTGGATTAAACTTTTCTAGCCTTTATTATTCATAAGGATAGAGGTTGCTTCAGACACTCTCTCTTTGGTCAAGAGGGGGAAATATCAAGATATTTGGAGACACTCTGTTTTCCGGAGCTAGCCCAGCAAGCAAACTGTTCCCTGGACTTGTCATAACAACAATCCTCACCATCTAGATGATTGCAGCCCCAGAAAAATCCCAGAATTGTTTCACACCAGCATCAGGTGGTCTCTGAGCTTGAAGAAGTATCTGTAGTACCCATGTTCTAACCATGAAGTCCTATTCTGAATCAAACTTGTCACAATATTGCCATTAGTCCACATTGCTAAGACTATAGCTCACTGCGTAGCCATTAATGTAAGTACTTAAATCTCCCCAGGTTAAAGTGGTTCTCCCTATTAAGAGTGGGACTCTAGCACATGTGTCCCTGTTTGCAAACAGTTTTCCTCACTTTGAAATCAAATTTCTGTTTGTTTTCTGACTCTCCTGTCTCTAGACTGCTTTGTTCAGCTCTAGATACCCACAGGTTAGGTACCAGTTCTAATCTGGTTGACAAAGCCAAGAGGCATAGATATAATTTAAGGATTATAGCTCTTCCAGAAGAATATAAGGCAAAAGAAAAAACCTTAACACCATTAAGAAAGAATAACATAACTGCCAAGAACTTCTGTACACAGGCAGCAAAGGACTGGCTGAAAAACTGTTGTTTTTCTCCAAAAGACAAACAACAATAAAAGCAAACTCTGTGTTACAAACTCCCAGACACATAGTAGTTCAATTGGCCAATTACAATGGCAGTCAAGAAGTTCTACAAGTAAGTAGGAGAAAAATAATCAAATGTAAAGGCTAGGAAATTCAAATAACACAAGATTATTTTGTACTCATCAGAAACAACAGAAAAGAAATGTAGTAATGTGTTCCAAAAAGCAAAAGTATTTAAGATTTGACTAAAGGTGACATATCTTGCAAACTGAAGCCTAACCATTAAGGAAAATACATATATACATATATATATGTATATATATATATATACATATATATATATTTAACTTAAAAAAAGAAAGATGACATTCTTGAAGAGAAAAGCAGAATTAAATAGTTTGCCTTTCAAACATCTCAGAAAATGGATAGACATAGAAAGGTAAACCAGTATACCACTCCAAAATTTAAAAACAAAATAGTGGGGAAAAGAGCTATCTTTCAAAATGGAAAAGAAGATGGAAAGGTGAATGCAGAATTTAAGAAAAAGAAATGGTAAAGATAAACCCTTGACACATCATAGACTAAACTTCACAATACCATATCCATGAATGCATTTGTCAGGGAATGGGACCAAATTCTGGAATGGGAGGATGCATAACAGAAGATAGAGAAGGAAGAAGATTGAGGAAAACATGATATACCTTAATTAAGTAAAGGTCCAACAATGAAGAGAAAATAAATTTTGTGGTATCTCAAGAAGAAGAATGTTTGCAAAAGAATGATCAAGGAAATAAGAAATTTAAAGGGGAGAATAAAAGGATAAATCTTGTTTCAATAATGGGAGAAGATACCTTTGATGTATATTCTAATGGAAGAACAGAGATATTTTATAAACAGAGACACAGACCTTAGAATGTGTAAAATCTATAGGGATTTGTAAAGGGAAGGGGATAAGAAGGGAGAATGCTAGATGAGAGGGTAGATTCAGGGAAGGGGTAGTCAGAAGCAAACACTTTTGAAAAGGGATGCCATCAAAGGAGAGAATAGAATAAATGGGAGGTGGAATAGCATAGAGGGAAATATAGTTAGTCTTTCACAACATGACTATTATGGAAGTGTTTTACATAACTATACATGTATAACCTGTATTGAATTGTTTGTCTTCTCAATGAGGGTATACATGGAGGGAAGGGAGAGAATTTTGAACTCCAAGTTTTAAAAATAAATGCTAAAAATTGTTTTTACATGCAACTGGGAAATAAGATGTACAAGCAGTGGGGTATAGAAATCTATCTTGCCATACAAGAAAGTGAGGGGGAGGGGAATATGAGGGGTGCCATGGCAGAGGAGAGGGCAGATTGGGAGAAGGAGTAATCAGAATGTATGCCATCTTGGGGTGGGGAGGCGGGAGAGAAGGGGAGAAAATTTGGAACTCAAAATCTTGTGGAAATGAATGCTTCAGTCTAAAATAAATTAATTAATCAAAAAAAATATATAGGGATTTGGTGCTGGGATAGAATATTCTACCTGCCTCAAGAAAAGGGAAATCGGAGCTCTTGTGGTCAACTGAAAGTGGGAAAAGATTGAATGATGGAAGAGATTTGAGGCAAATGGGGAGAAATGACCAAGCAAAGGACAATGGATAGTAAGGAACTGCAAATCAAGGACATGAGAAAATTCCAACCAGGGGAAATATTTTCTCTGTCATTTTCAGCAACTGTTGTGTTCAGAGTGGGGCACAACAGAAAAGAATTCAAGGGGACAAGATCTACAAAAATAATAACACAGAAACTGTTCAGAAGATGGGCCCAAAATAACTCCCATAGAAACTTTAATTTCAGGATGAAGAGAATACAAAACCAAATTCAGACTAAGAAAACAGTCATGAATCCAACAACAAAAATTTAAAAAGACAGAAATGGAAGATAAATAATGACTTTGAAAACCACTTAAAAGACACACTATTGTGTTTATAGAAAAGGGGCTGTGAGGGAAAGAATCTTGATTTTGAAAAAAACAGTATTGGAGACAAATGGAAGAAAATATAAATCTAAATATCATAACTTTTTAAGTGAATGGGTTCACAGGAGAATTGTATCACACTACTTAAGAACAATTACTACAAGAATTAGTAAAAATCAGTTGATTAAGACAACACTTTTCAAGATGCTTTTGTACGACAAAATATTTCTAACAATTAAAACAGGGAACAATAACTCACAGATTTTTTTAGCTTTTCTTTGTGTGTTGTTTTCACCCATTTGATTGTAAACTCTGTAAATGCAGGGACTATCTTTCTTTTTCATGTTATTTTCCCCAAAACAGTGCTGAGAACTGTTATTCCATCATATAGTCGTGACTAACCATTTGTGACCCCATGGACCATCACACACTAGGCCCTTCTACCCTACACTTATTTATTGATAAAAGATTCTAGTGTATCCCACTGAATGTGAATGTGATGTTTATTCTGGTTTTAGGTAAAAGTTTTATGAATTTTTAAAGAAATGGTCCTCTATGCCATACTCCATGGGGGTTTTTAAAAACATAAATAATTGCACTTATTCTTAAAAAATCCTCTGTTGAGATATTCATGTTGTATTTTTAAATATTGTTGATTATTTTCCTATTGTTGAACTACCCTTCTATTCCTGTTATAAATCCAACCTGATCATGATGAATAATTTCTTGGATGATTTTCTGTAGTCAGTTTGACAGGGTTTTATTTAAAATTCAAGTAAATATTCAGTAATGTTATTGGTGCATAGTGAATAGACATTTATTAAGGTGATTCACTGGTAGGCCAAATACTGAAACTGAAGTTTAAATTCTTTGACCACATAATGAGAAGACAAGACATACTGGGAAAGATTCTGATACTGAGAAATATTGAAGGTAAGAGGAAAGAGGGATGGTAGAGAAAGAGATAGATAGATATAAAATTAAAGTAAGGATGACCACTCTCCCAGCTGTTATTTGATAGTTCTGAAAATGGTAGCAATGTCAAGAAATCAAGATAAAAGAGAGAAAGGAGGAAAAAAATCCCTAGTTGCTGAAAATATGGTGAGAATTAGCAAATATAGTAATTAAGATAATTAATAGGTGATTACTGAGTTCCTTTCCAATTCTAAAATTAGCCAGTTTCTTTGAAGAGTCATACTAGTCTCTTCATAAAATTTTTTACCTCTTCATCATCCTAAATGTTTATTGGCTCATAAGTTTTAATTATCTTTACAGTAATCCTTTAGTAAATGCTTATCATAAGCTATCCAATTTAAGATGACCAGCTGTCCCACTGAAATATTTTTTATTTAATTTTGATGCACTTGTACTAACAATTTCTTAAGAGAGTTCAGTATTTCAAAAATGTAAGTAGCCCAACATAATAAGGTAAAATGCTAGTATTGTACATGTAATTCCAAAAGACATTTCTGTTTCTGAATGGAAAAGTGTAAATAAATGTCATATATTACGGACACACACACACACACACACACACACACACACACACACACACGCACACACACACGCACAGTACTTTCCCCTCCCTGTTTCCACAAAGCCATCCCTTATCACAACAGACATTTGCTTTTAGAAAAAAGAGTAAAAATAGCAAAAACAAATTAGTATGTGAAAAATAAATGTACAATATGTTCAAGGTTCCATACTAATTTCTGCAAATGCACCTCTGCAAAGGAATGCAATTCTGAGCTTTTTTAAGGATAAGTCTTGGGTCTTTGCATTTTCCCCAGCACATAGCACAGTGTGTTTTACAATAGAGGAACTTAATAGTATTTTGGAACCTGTAAAGGGTTATATAAAGGTGATCTGCCTACCACCACAATCGTCATAATTAAATGAAGATTATTCAGTTGTAGTATTGGATTTGCTATACTTTTCATCCATAAAGTATACAATGTTCTAGTGAGGGAAATAACTCCTTGATCTGGTGTGAGTTGTATTCTAAACCAAATTGTCCAAGATGATTGGCATTCTTAACTTCTATTCTGGTCACAACAGTAATGGTGCAATATGAAGAATCTTTGGGGAACTCAAGATTTATATAGTATATTTCATTTTCTGTTGAAATGTATCTGTCAAAAATCCATTTATCTTGAGCAAGGATTTGTTCCCAATCTATAAGGTATTTGTTTCCACCAGAAAAATCTTGTCAAAAAAAGTCAGCAGAAGCAACAATATTCTTGAAAAACAAATTGAAATGCTAAATTTTTAATTCTAATAATTTTCTACCACATTGTCATAGAAGCTTGACTATCTTAATTTCATCATTTTAATATGATCATAAATGTCCTTAGGCAGATTGAATATTATTTCATACTCCAGAATCCATTTGCTTTATCTATTTCAAAATGGCACTATAGTCCTATGATCAGCAATGATAAGATTTGAAAAATGAAACTGAAAAGCTAGCTCATTAAATTAAGAGGATTATATTTAAAAATGGAATTGATAATTTCAGTTTAACTACTGGTCATTTCATTTTAGGAATATTTTAACTCCTTATAATTTCTTTTCAAATATAAGAAGAAAATCTTCATTGGATTTAAAAAGAAAGGTAATCTTTTTAAAGTGGTTAATAATAATTTATACTTTCACATTGTTACAAATTATATTGAAGACTATTTCTGGAATTGATGCAAAGATATAACATATTCCAACTTAACTGTCTATCATTAACATATATAGACAATTTGTAATTCAGTAAGCTTATTGTTTGTTCCCAAGGATGAATTTCATAATTGGACCAACTATGGATAACGTACATTCTGCATTGTGCAGCTAAGAAACCATACATCTTTATTTTATTGTGATGTAAATTTTGCCCAGGATACATAAATTGTACCAACACATTTTCTAGAAGAGAATTCCTTCCCTTAATGATACTACATAATATTTTTCTAAAATAGTTTTACTTTATGGATTTATTAAACAATTATTTCAGAAGAGCATCAGGACACACAGATTACATATGTATGGCAGTAACTATTTTTCTTATCCCTATGTCTTATTTTATAGTTGTATAGGGAGTCACAGTCCTCAATTTTTTCTATTTTAACCCTGAATACTACATTAATTATATCTAAATGAAAAACCATAAGGCAAAACCAGAATGAAAATAACTAGATTTTCTTAACTAAACTCAGACATTCTTCTGCCAAATTACTTAAAGATCTTCATCTGGACTTGTACATGCCAATATAAATGTAGAGCATTTGGGATATGATAAATTCTACAGGGACCTAGATTGTGTCACAAAGTAGCATACTCTATTTGGTTCTATTTCATTTTACTTTTATATTTTTAAAGATGATTTTTTTTCTATTTTAGGAAATTCAATTCAACAAGTACTTATTAAGTGTTTAGTATGTGTGAAGTATTGTGATCAGTCTTGGGAATAGTAAAACAAAATTTTAAAATAATCCTTATACTTAAGATGTTCACATTCTACAACACAAAAGATTTTTGTTCATCATTGGAAATACTCTGAAAATTGGTGTGATAAGTTTATGCACCAGAAAAACAAGAAGAAATTCATCATCTTTTCCCTTAAACTTAGCCCTTTACTAATTTCCCTTTGTCTATCAAGAACAACACCACTTTTCCATTTATTCAGTTTTGCAGTATAGGAGTCATCATTAATTTAACATTTTCTTTCACCTTCCATATCCAATTAATTTCCAAGTAATTTTCAAGAATAATAAGCAACTAAAAAGTAAAAATATAGAATAACTCTCCAATTGAAAGTTGAAGGATATGTAACATGCACAGACAGCTCTCCTGGAGATATCAAACAGTTTGAGAAGTGGTACCGGAGCTTAGGAAAACAACACAAACTGGATGTGCTAATTTGGTACTCATGTTCAGAGAGGTATCATTGAATGAATAGTAGCTGACAAGATCATCAAATTTATCATAGAGAAGAAAGTGCCTTGAAATATACCCATTCACAGGGACCAGGTGATGGATATGGAACCAATTAAGGGGACTAAGAAGGATGGTCAGTCAGGTAAGAGAACCATAAGATAGCAATGTCACAAAAATCCAAGCATCAGAGACTATTTAGAACAGGGGTCCTGAGGCAGCTAGGTCATGCAGAGGATGGGGCATCAGCCCTGAAATCAGGAGAATCTGAATTCAAATTCAGCCTCAGACACTCACTAGCTATGTGACCCCGGGCACATTACTTCACCCCAATTGCCTCCACAAAACAAACAAACAAACAAATATCAACAAAATACATCAGGAGTCCTTATGAGCAGAAATAGAAGTGAAAAACATACAATGTATAGAATTGTTTTCTCTGAGATCACAGGAAATCAGTGGTCTAAGAAATGAAGTTTACATAGAGACACACATGTATATATGTGTATATATGTATATTTACGTATTGTGTGTACAGATATACATATCTACATATACATACATATATATGAATATGGAGAAAAAGAGAATTTAAAATGTCTACTTGAATATAACAGAATTTGATTTTGTTCCTAAGCTAGAGTTAAATAATTTCATGAGTAGGCCAGGCAATGTGATATCAGACCACCCAATAATATTTATTTTGGTGACCTTATCTCATTTTGCATCTACTGTTCTGTATATTTGAAGAAATATGTCTATCCCAAAACGCAGACAGCAATCTAAGACATGCTGATGAGTACACTTTATCGGAGAAGTTACTGTGAAAGGAGAACCTCCCAAACCTTCTGATCTTTTGTTTCTTCCTCCAAATCCTCAAAAATATGAGGGTGCTTCTCCTATCATCACTGGATTCCTTCTGCCTATTCACCTGTTTCTCCTATGACTTTTAGCTTGATGGTAGAACAAGTAGCACTGCTATTGCTGAGGGAAGCAGAAAGACAGGAGTGAAAGAAAGACCCAGAAATACAGATGAACCATACTGCCTGTCACATATATTTATAATTCAACTTTAACAGCTTTCTAAATATAGGACTGATTATTATTCTTTGCACTTCTCTAGAGACTTTCATCTGAGAATCTCTAAGTACCTTTTCCATGTTAGGAAAGGGAGGCGACAAAAGGCTAAGTGCCACATTTTCAAAAGGTATCCTCCCTCATTCAGTATATAGTTGAAATGCATTCAGAAAACAGTTATATGGAAATTCAAGTATAATTGACTTGTGCTTGACATTCTGGGGTTGTGACACTACTCTTGTGAAATGCAACTGCAGTTAAAACTTTCTACACATAAAATCATAAATGAATCACACTGAAATGGTCTTGGAAAATTGGTCCAAAGTCACTTATTCAAGGACACAGAGTGAATGAATGAACCAGAATGGGAGATAGAAATGAAGATTTGTGGTATCTATGTTCTGGTCCATCCAGTCATTTTTCTAGAATGATGAGATGGTACCAAAACTCAGCAAAGCAGATTGGTCCTAAAAATCTTCAGATTACATGAAGCTCATTAGTACACAGAATTTTCAGCTGTCTTTCATCTTCTTATTTATGTCAAACTTCAATGCAACACAACTTTATTGTTTATCTATATTCTGGATGACAGAGTCAATCAACAGGCATTTATGAAGTACCTACTATGGGCTAGGCAATATGCTCTAGGTGCCACAGTTAAAAAAATTAAATGGACAAAATGAAAATGATAATGGATAAAATAAAACTAAAAGCTGAGATGCATTTTTTTAAGTTTAAAAAGAATTGATCTCTGCCCTCCTAGAGTTTACAAGGTAATTTTAAGGGATATGACATACAATCATTACAAAATAACACATGAAATGACAGTATATTAATGTTTTACATCAAGAGAAAATTTTCAAGAAAAGGTATGATTTACTTTGTTTTTAAAGGATGTGTATTGGGGGTTTGAAGGGAGACATCATATTCTAGGTCAGGGAATGGAATGAGCAGAAATAGAAGTGAAAAACATACAGTGTATAGAATTGCTATCTCTGAGGTCACAGGACATCGTCGTCTAAGAAATGAAGTTTACACAGAGATACACATGTATATATGTACATATATATGTATATTTATGTATGTATGTACACATATACATATATACACACATACATATGAATATTGAGAGAATGAGAATTTAAAATGTTTACTTGAGTATAAGAGAATTTGGTTTTATTCCTAAGCTAGAGTTAAATAATTTCATGAAATAGGCCAGGCAATGTGACATCAGACCACCCAACAGTATTTATTTTGGTGACCTCATCTCATTTTGCATCTGCTGTTCTGTATGGTTTTAACTCCACATATCAAGATACTCCTAGTGTCTTTCCCCATACCCACTCCATCCCTGACTTTTCTGTCTCCTTTTATATGTCATCTCTCTCATTGAACTATAAATTCTTTGAGTACAAGAATTGCCTTTGTGTTTATCAACTTTATTCCCAGTATTTAACAGAGAGCCTGCCACATAGAATTTGGATGGCATCTTGGTGACTCTGCTTCTCTGGAAAAGACTAAAAAGTACATATTACCCCTCAAAGGACTCAGCACAAATTCAAATTGCCACCCTCATATTTTCCTAAATAGGGTAAGCTTCTGTTGCAATTTCTCATTCTGGATGCAGATAAAATTCTGGTAATAATTAACACATACATTCCAAATTGAACTATATGCTTCTCTGTTTATAGGTTATCTGTGTATATATAGTCTTTCAATCAGTTGTCATCAATTCTAAGATTCTTTGAAAACTCTCAAATTAAAAATGTTCTCAGGTATAATATTAACTCAGGAGTGAATCATCATTTCAACAGAAAAATTGTGCAGAATATTTTTTTCTGGTTTTGATCATAAGATCTTATAATAATTTTCAAACCTATGTCAAGATTTTCAAAGTTAAAAGAAAATTACTTAGCAATTATTTTCACAACTCAAAAAATAATTCTCAAAGCACCTCAGCCCATTTTAACAATCAATCAGACATGACATTATTATGAAGAAAAATTATCTGCAATACACACCATTATAATATTGGGGAGAAATTCACTGTGAAGGAGAATAAATGGATCAGATATGTGAGAAATTCATGCATGAAATAATCTGTTTACATCTTGTCTCATGACCTAGAACATAAATTCTTAGGAGTCAAGGACTATTTTAAATTTAATTTCCAAGTACAGCCAAGATGATAGAGTTTAATAAAGTACTCAGCTATACCACCTAAATATTCACCTTCAAAAATCTTTAAAATATTGCCTCAAATAGAATTCTGGAGATACAGAGTTTAAAAAGGGAAGGGGAGGTCAGAGTGAGAAATTCTTCCAGCCCAGGCAGCAGAGGAGATGAGAGATATTTGTGAAACAGAAGTAGAGGTTTTTAGGGAATGTAGTTGCAACATCAGTGGTGAGACTAGGAGGTGGTGACAGAAGCAGCGGCAACTTTGGGATCCCTAAAGACAGAGACAGTAAAGGGATGGGGCAACTGTTGTACTACTGTGCTATAAGAAATTATGAGCTCAATGATTTTAGAAAAATATGGAAAGACGTGAAATAGTAAAGAGCAAAATGAGCAGAACCAAGAGAACACTGTATATAGTAACAGTGACATTACTTTAAGAACAACTTTGAGCGAGTAAGTTATTCTGAATATTATAAATACCCAAATTAACTATAAAGGACATATGAAGACACTATCTGCATCCAGGGAAATTGATAAGTATGTAAAGAAGTATGTATAGAATAATTTTACATACACACACACATATACACATACACCTATATGTATATAGACATACATTTATTTGTGTCCAATCATAGTCATATCTAGGGCAGGGGGTGGAGGGAAGGAAGAAAATAAATAATTTGCATGGGTTTTTTTGTATATTTAAAAAAAATAGCAAGTTGTGCATAGTTGACTCGCAATTTCATGGGCAGTCTTCTTTTTATTGTATTATGATGAAGAAATACTTATTTTGTTCCATAAATTGAAAACAAAATTTTTAAAAAAGGTATTAGAAGTGAACAAAAAAAAAGACATTACAGATATAAACAGAGAAAGAAATGAAATCAAAACTACTACAAGCAAAGTCTCAAAGAAAACTGTGAACTGGAAACAGTCACAATGAAATTCCTAGAAGAATTAAAAAATTATTTGCAAAATTAAATAAGATTGTCCGGGAAAAATACTAAGAAATGAAAGCAAGGGAAGAGAGATATGAAAACACAATTAATAATTCATCAAAGAAGCACAAAAATACTGAAGAAAATAACATCTTAAAAAGTTAATGACTCCATGAAACATGAACAAGAAACAGTCAAAAAGAATTAAAAAATGGAACAAAAGAAAATATAGTAAAATCAATTGACTTAGAAAATATACTGAGAGATAGTCTAAGAAATATAGGGTAACCTGAAAGCCATAAACAAAGAAAAAGCCTAAATGTCATATTGAATGGGATTATCTAGGAAAACTGTAGCAATAACATTGAAACAGGATAAAAGAGCAATTGAAAGAAAACTTCCAATCACCACTGTAGCTCTGAGGTTAAACAGAAAATGCTTCAAGTAACTGAAAAGAAATCGTTCAAACTCAATGGAGCCACAATCAGGCTCACACAAAATTTAGTACCTATCACTTTAAATGGGTTAGAATATCATATCATTGAAGGAGAAAGAGCTAGGATTACAATCAAGAATCACCATTCATAAAAAATAAATTAGTATAATCCTGAAAGGGAAGAAATTGATATTTGATGAAATGGAGGACTTAAAAGCATTATTGATAAAAGACCAGAGCTGAATAGAAAATATGACTTTCAAATATAAGCCTCAAGGGAAACATAAAAAGGTAAACATGAATGAGAAATTATAAGAGACTCAATAAGGTTAAACCATTTACCTTTATATATTGTTGCTGTTTTGGGGATTTTCTTGGAAAAGATGCTGGAATGGATTGCAGTTTTCTTTTCCTGCTCTTTTTACAAATGAAAAATGAGGCAAACAGATTTCAGTGACTTTTCCAAAGTCACACAGCTAGTAATCATCTCAGGCCAGTTTTGAACTCAGGGAGATGAGTCTTCGTAACTTCAGGCACAGCGATCTATCCACTGTACCATGTAGGTGCCCACCCTTCTATATTGGAGGATTTCATAGGTATGTATGTGCATACATGTACTAGTATGTGTATATGTATAAGCACATACACACATGTGTGTGTATATATATACATATATACAAAACTTCTAAGAACTTTATCACTATTAGGTAATAAAAGAAGTATATATAGAAAGAGGGTGGGGAGTGAGTGAATCAATTGTTCTAGAATGTTATAAAAAATGGACAATTGAGAAAGACAGATGGCCTAGAAATAGGGGAAAAGGAGAGGGAGAATATGGAAAATTATCGCATGGAAAAGAGGGACAAAGGGAAGAGCTTATACATTGGAGGGGAAAATAGGAGGAGGGGGAAATGTTTGAAATTCATTCTTATCCAAATTGGTTCAAATATACATACGTAAATGTATGCATATATACATATATATATATATATATATATATATATATATATATAAAAGTATGTGAGTATATACACATAGTCTACGCTCAACATTCCTGATTTCTAACTTCAAACATATAGGTCATTTTATTAGTAACCTTTTCACTTTCATGTTGGCAACCGCATATATCCATGACTATTCACAGAAGAGAAAAAAATTATTGCACCACTCACAGTTTACAAGATTGAAAAGTGGCTTGGCATAATTGACCAGCTGATTAGAGACATCTAGGCTGCCAATCACATCTTCAACTACAGCCCCAAGTTTAAATGTCAACTTGCCTCTGCTATGTTCCCATACACCAAGACCCTTAAGGATTTCAAATGGTGCAAGAAACTGATAAATTATTTCAAGTTGTTGGGTCCTTCACAATGTCCAACACCATCCGACAGCCATAAAGGACAGAGTGTCAGGGGTGTTTTTTTAAAACCTTACCAGTCTCTGGGTCTTCTAATAGCAGTGACTGAAGTCCTAGAAGCCTCTCCCTTGGTTTTCAGAGCGTGTTCAAGGTAGAAGTGTTTTCAGCAGAATTGTATACAGTACAATGCCCTCATGCAGCCATTTGACTCAGTGAAAGGTAAGATTCAGGTTAAAATGTTTTGGTTTTGAGGATTTTATTTGGTGTATGGTATTTATGGTATTATAGATTTCATATATTACGAAAAGTGAATATTGTCTGAAATCAGTGGCGTGTTTATTTAAATGTAGGCACAAAAGTCATAGAATTCTAGGGAATTAGTAGAAAAAAAATGTTTTGCACATTGTCAGTTTTATTTTGTGTACTGCATTTTATGGGTTATTTCATGGTTATGGTTAGGAAAAGTGTATATAATCAGAAATAATTATTTCTGTAAAGAATTGTATGCAGGAAAGTATTTTCAGAAAACTCAGGTGAATGATTACAGTTTGGGGATCACAGGTTACTAATCCCCTATTCTGAAAACCCCTATTTCAATGTACAAACATTCTTTTATTCATTTTTTTAAACTTTCATGCAGTGTTTTAGGAATATTATCAATGTGAATTAAATATAGGAATCTTTCTTTCCTACATCTAATGTAGTTCAAAAAGGGAAAATATATAGAGTGATATTCAAATGGTAATAGAAATTTATCTTGCCCAATAGGGAAAAGGGATAAGAGAAAATGGGTGGGGGGTCATAAAAGATAAAGATAAAGAAGGTTGTGGTCAGAAGTAAAACAGACTTTAGTGGTAAAACAGGATAGAAAGAGAGAGAAGGATAACCAGAAGAAAATAATATGAAGGGAAATGCACAATTAGAAGCAAATAAGAAGCAAAATTGAAACAGAGAGACATACAGAGTTAAAATAGGGGTTAGAGCAGAATCTAATATACTTCAGTTGATGTGAAAAAGGTAGGTGTAGGATTCATGATCTCTGACAAAGAAAAACAAAAGGGATAAACAGGGAAAGTTCATGTTGCTAAAAGGCACCATAGATAATAGTTATATTAAGCAACAAATAACAGTATCCTAATTCTTAAAAAAAAAAACTTAAATGAATTATAGGAGGAAATAGACAATAAAACTATCCTAGTAGGGGACCTCAACTTTCCCTTCTCAGAGTTAGATAAACCAAACAAAAAATAAATAAACAAGAAAGAATTTAAGTTCTCCAAAATCCCTAGAAAGTACTTTACCTCTACCTTTATTTTAATGAATCTTGTTCAGGCAAAAATATCATCTTAATGGCTCCTTATCTTGGAGGTGTAAGGTAAGGTGAACACCTATTAGGCCAAGTCTTCACTGTGAGTCTTAACTGTCCTGAGGTTTAACAGGATCCCTTAGAACCAATCTAGGAAATTGGGAGAGAAGTTCCTATCTCTTATGGAAACATTTACCAACACACCCCTAAGTTGCTAAGTTGTTAATAAATATTTGCAGAAATGTAAAAAAAGAAGTTAAGGTGATGAACAGAATCTTAGAAAAGGTCAAAATAACAAACCTCTGGAGAAAATTGAATGGCAAAAGAAGGGAATATATTTTTTTTTTTCTTAGCTATGCATACCTTCACAAAAATCGACCATATATTGAAGTAATGGAGGGAAGCTCACAAATGAATGCAAAAAAGCATAAATATAAAATGCACCTTCTTCAGACCAAAATGCAATAAAAATTTCATTCAATAAAGAGCCACGGAAGCACAGATAAAAAAAATTGAAAGAATGAGTGGATCTCAGAACAAATCATAGAAATAATCAATAATTATATTAAGGAGAATTAAAAATTGAGACCATATTCCAAAATCTGTAAGATATAGCTGAAGTAGTAGTTGGGGGAAATTTATATCTCTAAAAGCATGTGTCAAAAAAAGTCGATCAATGAGTTCAGCATGGGAATTAAAAAGAACTAGAAAAAGAAAAATATAAACTCCTCAAACACTGAAAGTGGAAATCCTGAAAAACCAAAGGGAAAATTAATAAAATTTTCAAAACAAACTAATAAATAAAATTAAGAGATGGTTTTAGAAAGGAAAATCAACAAAATAAACTATCAGTGAATTTGATTTTAAAAAAGAAAAAATATGAAATGTTCAGTGTCAAAAATGAAAAATGTGAATGCATCACCAAATAAAGATGAAATTAAAGCAAGTATTGAGAATTATTTTGCAGCTATATATAAGAAAAATTCACAATCTAAGTGAAATGAATGAAGATTTTCAAAAATATAAACTCCACAGACTGAATAATTACATGTTGCTAAAAGGCATCATAGACAATAAAGTAATAGCAATATTAGTAATATATGCACTAAATAGTATAGCATCTAGCTTCTTAAAGCAAAAACTAATGAATAGCAAAACAATATTAGTAAATAATAATTAATAAGAGGTAAAAATGTAAATAGTCAAATAATATTATTGGGACACCTAAATTTTCCACTTAACCATATAAACATAAAATAAAGAAGAAAGAAGGGAACAGAACACTTAAATAAACCTATCTTAGAAAAATAAATTGAACAAGACTTCAAAGATCTCCCTAAGAAAAAGTCCCAGGAACAGAGAGATTTTCAAGGGAATTCTACCAAATATTTAAGGAAAAATTAATCTCAAAACTATATAAACCACTTTAAAAAACAGGAAAAGAAATACTTCTACCAAATTCGTTTTGCTATACAAATATGTTTTTGATGCCTAAAACACAGAGAGCTAAAGCAGGAAAAAAGAAAACTACAGACCAATTTCACTAAGGATTATTGATGCAAATATGTTAAATAAAATACTACCTAGGGGCGGAGACAAGATGGCGGAGTGAAAGCAACGACTCACCTAAGCTCCTGGAAAAACTCCTCTGGATATCTCTGGGGGGAGAGTCTGACCAGACTTTGGAGGTGTAAAATCCAGTGGGTGATGGACTTTGACGGATTCGGAGCCCAGGCTGGACCGGAGGGTCCACGGGAGGGATCTGTTCCACGGGGGTAAGACCCCGGCGCACAGCGCAGCGCGCTTGGTGCGGCAGGGTGGAGGGGACCAGAGGAGCCCAAGAGTGGCGGGCGAGACCAGCGGAGCAGGAGATAAGCCAGGCCAAGCCGGTGAGAGCCGCTGAGTGCCAGACATCACCGGAGAAGCCCTTGAAATATTCAGCCTGAAGACGGACTTCGGTGGGTCACTACTTGAACTTCCAGGAACTGGGATGGCAGAGTGATCAGTAAGTGCTCTCTCCTCCCCGCTGATGACCGTGAGGGAACCATAAAATTCTTCCCCAGATTAATCCTGGATCAGCGGGAACAGCAGAGGGGGCGGGTGGTCTCATAACACCAGAGGCTGGAAAAGTGGCAAAGGGGGATTCTTCCTACTGTGGTGGAGGCGATCTGGAGGGACAGACAACCCAGGGCAGAGAAAATTCGCACTGAGACCCAGGCAAGCCTCAGAGACAGGAGAAGAGCCCCAGGAGGGGCGGGAACACGCGTTAGCTTCTAGGCGTGCCCCAGCCCTCCAGGGGAAAAGGGAAGACAATAGGGAAGCTGGGATTACCATCCCCTGACCGTGCCTTTGCCTCAAGTCAGCTGAGGAGATAGCCTGAGACCAGACCACACCTCCCACACACCTATCAAGCTAAACCCAGGGTTGATCTGGGAAACAACAACAACAACAACAACAACAACAACAAAAAGCCTGCTTTTAGCCTAGACACACATCAGCTCAACTTAAAGATCTGTACCTTCTGACTGAAAGAACCAAAAGCTACAACACTCAGCCAACATCATGAATCGGAAAAAGCAGACGAAAAGTGAAAAAACCATAGAATCTTTCTATGGGGATAAGGACCAAAACACAAACACCAAAGAGGTTAGGGCTGAGACTGTACTTCCATCTGAAACCTCAGATGGGACTATGAATTTCTCGCAAGCACAACTAGATTACCTGGAACGTCTGAAGAAGGATATAAAAGAAAAACTGGCCAATGATTTTAAAACTATAAAAAAAGAATTCACTGATGAGAACATCACCCTGAAAAAGAAAATTGAAGAAATGGAAAAGGAAGTTCAAAAATTAACTGGAGAGAATAATTCCCTAAGAGGAAGAGCTAATCAAATGGAAAAGGAAACCCAAAACCTAATAGGGAAAATTGATCAGATGGAAAAGGAAACCCAAAACCTAACTGGGAAAATTGGTCAATTGGAAAAAGAAGTACAAAAATTAAATGGAAAAAATAGCTCCCTAAAGGGAAAAATTGGTCAGATGGAAAAGGAGATGGAAAAGCTAACTGAAGAAAACACTACGATGAAGATTAGAATTGGGCAAGTAGAAACTAATGACTCAATGAGGCAACAAGAATCAGTCAAACAAAATCTAAAGAATGAAAAGATAGAAGAAAATGTAAAATATTTAATTGGAAAAACAACTGACCTGGAAAATAGATCCAGGAGAGAAAATCTAAGAATTATTGGCCTGCCAGAAACCCATGATGAAGAAAAGAGTCTGGACAATATCTTCCAGGAAATCATCAAGGAAAACTGTCCAGAAGTACTAGACTCAGAGGGCAAAATAGTCATCGAAAGAATCCACCGTTCCCCTCCCGAAAGGGATCCCAAACTCAAAACCCCAAGAAATATAGTTGCCAAATTCCAGAGCTATCAAGTGAAGGAGAAAATACTACAAGCAGCCAGAAAGAAACAATTCAAATATCAAGGACACACAGTCAGGATCACACAGGACCTTGCAGCTTCTACATTAAAAGATCGAAAGAATTGGAACCCAATATTCCGTAAGGCAAAGGAGTTGGGACTTCAACCAAGGATCAACTACCCAGCAAAGTTCAGCATAACATTTCAGGCAAGGAGAAAGTCATTCAACGAAATAAGGGATTTCCAGAGCTTCCTGACCAAAACACCAGAACTCAATAGACAATTTGATCTTCAAATGCAGGTCTCCAGAGAATCATAAAAAGGTAAACAGAGGGGAAAAAACAAAAACAAAAACTTTCTACTCAATTAGAGCAAACTGTTTACCTCCCTATAAGGGAAGATGATACCTGTTAATCTTGAGAACTGTGCAGCTATTATGATAAAAGGGATATATGTAGAGGGAACGGGCATAAAGTAAATGATGTCATGTCAAAAATATGATTTAAGTATGAGAAGGGAATGTAATAGGAGGTGTGGAAAGGGGGAAGCAGAAAATGGCAAATTATATCACAGGAAGAAGTACAAAACTATAGTAGAGGGAAGGAGGGGAGGGAGATGAGCATTGTTGGAGAGGTACTCTCATCTGATTTGTTCAAAGGAGGGAACAATAATCTTAAGTAGATAAGCCTAACTAGCTCTACAGGTAGTAGGAGGGGAAGGGGGAAGAAAGGGGAGGGTGGCTAAAAGGGAAGAAAGAAGCAATAAGAGTAAAGGGAACTAAAAGGGAGGGGGGTCAAAAGAAGGAGGGGAAGGCTGCAGGAGGAGGGGGAGAAAAGTGAATACTATTGAGGAGGGGAAGGGAGACGGGAGAGCTAAAAGCACAAATGGTGGGAAAGAGGTTGGAGGGAAATACACAGATTGTAATCATAACTGTGAATGTGAATGGAATGAACTCTCCCATAAAACGGAGACGGATAGCAGAATGGATTAAAAGCCATAATCCAACAATATGCCGCTTACAAGAAACACATTTGAAATGGAGGGATACACATAGGATAAAGGTCAAAGGATGGAGCAGAATATATTGTGCTTCAGCTCATGTAAGAAAGGCAGGAGTAGCAATCCTAATCTCAGACAAAGCAAAAGCAGAAATAGATCTAATCAAAAGGGATAAGGATGGAAATTATATCCTGCTAAAAGGCACCATAGACAATGAAGCAATATCATTACTAAACATGTATGCTCCAAGTGGTATAGCATCCAGATTCTTAGAGGAGAGGTTGGGGGAGTTGAAGGAAGAAATTGATAGCAAAACTATACTAGTGGGGGACCTCAACCGCCCCCTCTCTGAACTCGATAAATCCAACCTCAAAATAAACAAGAAAGAGGTTAAGGAGGTAAATAAAACTCTGGATAAGGTAGATATGATAGATCTTTGGAGAAAATTAAATGGGAATAGAAAGGAATATACTTTTTTCTCAGTGGTACATGGAACATTTACAAAAATTGACCATGTACTAGGACATAAAAATCTCACAATCCAGTGCAGAAAGGCAGAGATAATCAATGCATCCTTTTCAGATCATAATGCATTAAAAATTACATGTAATAAAAGGCCATGGAAAGAGAAACCAAAAATCAATTGGAAACTAAATAATCTAATTCTAAAGAAGGGTTGGGTTAAAGAAGAAATCATAGAAACAATCAACAATTTCATTCGAGAGAATGACAATAGTGAGACAACATACCAAAACTTATGGGATACTGCAAAAGCAGTTATTAGGGGAAGTTTTATATCTCTGAATGCTTACATAAATAAAATAGAGAAAGAGGAGATCAATGACTTAGGCTTGCAGTTGAAAAAGCTAGAAAAAGAACAAATTGAAAATCCCCAAGTAAATACCAAATTAGAAATACTGAAAACCAAAGGAGAGATTAATAAAATTGAAATTAAGAAAACTATTGAATTAATAAATAAAACCAATAGTTGGTTTTATGAAAAAACTAATAAAATTGATAAACCTTTGGTCAATCTGATTAAAAAAAAGAAAGAAGAAAACCAAATTACTAATATTAAAAATGAAAGGGGTGAACTCACCTCCAATGAGGAGGAAATTAAAACAATAATTAGAAACTACTTTGCCCAACTTTATGCCCACAAATTCGATAATCTAAATGAGATGGATGAATATTTTAAAAAATACAAATTGCCCAGATTAACAGAAGAGGAAGTTGAATACTTAAACAACCCCATCTCAGAAAAAGAAATTGAACAAGCCATCAATGAACTCCCTAGGAAAAAATCTCCAGGGCCAGATGGATTCACAAGTGAATTCTATCAAACATTTAAAGAACAGTTAATTGCAATCCTACATACACTATTCTTGAAAATTGGGGAAGAAGGAGTCCTCCCAAATTCTTTCTATGATACAAATATGATTTTGATACCCAAACCAGGAAGAGACAAAACAGAGAAAGAAAATTATAGACCAATTTCCCTAATGAATATAGATGCAAAAATTTTAAATAAGATTTTAGCAAAACGAATACAGCATCTTATCACGAGATTAATACATTATGATCAGGTAGGATTCATACCAGGACTACAGGGCTGGTTCAATATTAGGAAAACTATTAGCATTATCGATCACATCAACAACAAAGCTAACAAAAACCACATGATTATCTCAATAGATGCAGAAAAAGCTTTTGACAAAATACAACATCCATTCCTACTAAAAACATTGGAGAATGTAGGAATAAAGGGAACTTTCCATAAAATAATAAGCAGTATCTATCTAAAACCTTCAGCAAGCATTATATGCAATGGGGATAAGCTAGATGCATTCCCAATAAGATCAGGGGTGAAACAAGGTTGTCCATTATCACCACTATTATTTAATATGGTACTAGAAATGTTAGCCGTAGCAATTAGACAAGATAAAGATATCCAAGGAATTAAAATAGCCAAAGAAGAAACTAAGATATCACTCTTTGCAGATGATATGATTATTTACCTAGAGAATCCCAGAGATTCAAGTAAAAAATTACTTGAATTAATAAACAACTTTGGCAAAGTTGCAGGGTACAAAATAAACCCACACAAATCTTCTGCATTCCTATATATTAGCAACAAAGTCCAACAGCAAGAGATAGAAAGAGAAATCCCATTTAAAGTTAGGGGAGACAGTATAAAATACTTAGGAGTCTACCTGCCAAAACAAACCCAGGGATTATATGAACACAATTACAAGACACTTTTTGCACAAATAAAGTCAGATTTAAGTAAATGGAAAAACATTAGTTGCTCATGGGTAGGCCGGGCTCATATAATAAAAATGACAATTCTACCCAAATTAATATACCTATTTAGTGCCATACCAATTAAACTATCAGACAATTACTTTCTAGAGCTGGACAAAATAATATCAAAATTCATTTGGAAAAACAAAAGGTCCAGAATATCAAAGGGACTAATGAAAACAAATGCTTGGGAAGGTGGCCTAGCGCTACCAGACCTCAAACTGTACTATAAAGCAGCAATTATCAAAACCACTTGGTATTGGCTAAGAAACAGAGAGGTAGACAAGTGGAATATACTTGGCACTCAAGACGCAGTAAGGAAGGAATATAGCAACCTTCTGTTTGATAAACCCAAGGACCCCAGCTTCTGGGATAAGAACTCATTGTTTGACAAAAATTGCTGGGAAAACTGGATAACAGTGTGGCAGAAATTAGGCATAGACCCATACTTGACACCGTACACAAGAATAAAGTCCAAATGGGTACATGATTTAGGTATAAAGATTGATACCATGAATAAACTGGAGAAGCAAGGAATAGTGTATTTATCAGATCTATGGAGAAGGGAAGAATTCTTTACTAAAGGAGAGATAGAATGCATTATGAAATGCAAAATGGATAACTTTGATTACATTAAACTGAGAAGTTTTTGCACAACCAAACCCAATGCAACCAAAATCCGGAGGGATGTAGTAAATTGGGAAAGAATTTTTACAGCTAAGCTCAGGGATAAAGCCCTCATTTCTAGAATATATAGAGAACTGATCCAAACGTATAATCATACAAGTCATTCCCCAATTGATAAATGGTCAAAGGATATGAACAGGCAATTTTCAGAGGAAGAAATTAAAGCTATCTATAATCATATGAAAAAATGCTCTAAATCACTATTGGTTAGAGAGATGCAAATCAAAACAACTCTGAGGTACCACATCACACCTATAAGATTGGCAAACATGACAGAACAAGAAAATGATAAATGCTGGAGAGGATGTGGGAAAGTTGGAACACTAATTCATTGTTGGTGGAGCTGCGAGCGCATCCAACCATTCTGGAGAGCAATTTGGAACTATGCCCAAAGGGCTACAAAAATGTGCATACCCTTTGACCCAGCAATATCGCTACTAGGACTATATCCCCAAGAGATCATAAAAATGGGAAAGGGTCCCACATGTACAAAAATATTTATAGCAGCACTCTATGTAGTTGCCAAAAACTGGAAGTCAGGGGGATGTCCATCAATTGGGGAATGGCTGAACAAATTATGGTATATGAATGTAATGGAGTACTATTGTGCCATAAGAAATGATGAACAAGAAGACTTCAGAGAGGCCTGGAAGGACTTATATGACCTGATGCTGAGTGAAAGGAGCAGAACCAGGAGAACTTTATGCACAGCAACAACCACAGTGTGTGAGAGTTTTTTCTGGTAGACTTAGATTTGTGTAATAACACAAGAACTTCTTACCAAAAAAAAAAAAATCCCAATGGAGGATCTCAAGGCAAAATGCCTGCCACACTCAGAGGGAGAAATATGGAAGTCACTCACATATTGTAGCAGATCATGTTTGTGTATGTGTATGTGTTTGTGTATCATGTTCTGATTTGTTATACGATTTCTTTCATTTATCTTAGTCTGACTACATAGCATGACTATAGTGAAAATATACTCAATAGGAAAGTATATGTAGAATCTATACAGAATTGTATGCAGTCGTGGGGAGGGAGGGGGGGAGTGGGGGGTAGGTGGGGGGGATAAAATCACAATTGTATGGCAGTGATTGTTAAACATTACAAAATAAAAAAAATAAAATAAAATACTACCAAGGACATTCCAGCAATATATCATAAAGACTGTACACTGTGGTGAGGTGGAACTTTTTGTAGAAATACAGGACTGGGTCAGTGTTAGGAAAATCTATCAACGTTATTGACCATATCAATAACAAAAACAACAAAAATGATGTGATAATATCAATAAATGCAGAAAAAGACTTTAACAAAATAAAATTTTCATTCCTATTAAAAACATAAAGAAGAACATAAATAAATGTAGCCTTTTTTAAATGAAAAGTACTATCTATCCAAAACCAAGAGTAATCATTTTCTGTAATAGGGATAAAGTTGAAGCCTTCCCAGTAAGATGTGAGGTGAAGGAAGGATACCTGTTATCACCACCATTTTTAAATATTGTACAAAACTTATTTATTATGGAAATAAAACAAGAAAAAATAAAGGAATAAAAAGAAGTAATGAGGAAACAGGACTGTCACTATTTATAGATGATATGATAATATACTTAGAGAACCTTAGAGAATCAAAGAACTAGTTGAAATAATTAACAACTTCAACAAAGTTGCAGGATATAATATTAAACCCCCAGAAATCATCAACATTTCCACATATTACCAACACAACCAAGCAGAAAGAGATAGAGAAATTCTATTTAAAATAATTATGGGCAATATAAAATAGTTGGCAGCCTACTTACCAAGACAAATTAAGGAACTATATGAACCCAATCACAAGACAATATTACAAGACACTTTTCACACAAATAAAAACAGATCTAAAAAATTAGAGAAATATTCACTGCTCAAGGGTAGGCCAAGCCAATATAATAAAAATGGCAATTCTACATAAGTTAATTTACTTATTCAGTACCACACCAATTAAAGTACAAAAGAATTGGGGAATGGCTGAATGAGTTGTGATATAGATTATGATAGAATGCTACTGTGCTATAAAAAATGACAACCAGGATGGTTTCAGGAAAACCTGACAAAACTAATATGAACTCATGTAGAGTGAAGTGAGAAACAAACAGAATAATGTGCACAACAGCAACAATATTGTAAGGAAGATCAACTGTGAAATCCTTATATACACTAATCAAGACAATGATCCATGACAAAGGCATCATGAAAAACACAGATTGAAATATACCTTTTATAAATTTAAAGGGCAGACTATGAGATGCACAAGATGGTGGTACTCTGACCACAATCACAGTTTACACATGGTCTAGCCTTTTTATTACAATCCTTTAAAGAAAGAATTTAATGAAAGTGTGACAAAATCCAGAGCTAACAAAAAATTTTTCTTCTAATTTATATTTTCTTTTGCAACAAGCCTCATATGAAAATATGTTTTCCATGATTTTGTACAAACAAATGACATCAAATTTTTGCCTTCTCAGAAGAAAGGGATGTGAGGGAGCATAACAATTTGGAACCCAAAATTTTAAGAAATGTATGTTAAACCCAGCAATATCACTTCTAGGGCTGCATCCCAAAGAGATCATAAAAATGAGAAAAGGTCCCACATGTACAAAAATATTTTTAGAGCTTTTTTTGTGGTGGCCAAGAACTGGAAATCAATGAACTGCTGAATGGCTGAACAATTGGGGAATGGCTGAACAAGTTGTGGTATATGAATGTAATAGAATACCATTATGCTATAAGAAATGACAAACATTTGGACTTCAGAAAAACCTAGAAAGGCTTCCATGAACTGATGTTGAGTGAAATGAGCAGAACCAGGAAAACTTTATACACAGTAACAGTCAAGGACTGCTTCTGGTAGACCTAGCACTTCACAGCAATGCAAGGATCTAAAACATTCCCAAAGGACTCATGAGGCAAAATGCCATCCACATCCAGAGAAAGAACCATGGAATCAGAATGTAGAATGAAGCAGCCTGTTTTCCACTTGTGTTATGTTTTGATTTGGTTTCTTTTTTCTCATGGTTTCTCCCATTCATTTTAATTCTTCTGTCTAGCATGAATAATGTGAAAGTGTTTTTAATAGGAATGTATGTGTAGAGCCCATATGGGATTGCAGGCTGTCTTGGGAAGGGAGGGGGAGCAGAGGGAGGGAAAATTTGAGACTTATAGAAGTGATTGTTGAAAACTGAAAACAAATAAATTAATTTTAAAAAGGGGATGTTAATTTTTTTACATGTAATTGGGAAACATTTAATGAAATAAAATATATAGAAAAATTTCATTTTCCATAATAATTTTTCTCACTATATAAAACAACAGCCAATCCTTCAAATTATGTAGGAACACAACTGCACAATAGTTGAAACTAAGCAGTCAAACTTTTTTTAAATGACTTTTGTTTAGTAAAAGGCCTGTGAACTAGGTTCAGTAATTGATTAGTGGGGGGGGGGGGGGGGCAGGAAAGTAGTTTGCTTTGGAAAGAGAAATCTGAGCACACAGCAAGTCCCAGTGAATCCCTTTTAATAGTCTGATCCTAGAAAGATCTTCCTTCTCATGTGAAATAAATAATCCATTTTGTGAATTTTGTTTTGGATATAATTAAGATAAAGAATAGACCTGTTTTAAAATGTGAAGTAAATAAAAGCCATGAAAAGAAAGTTTTACAGAAAATTAAGAGCAAACCCTTATGCAAGAGCCTTCATAATTTCATAAACATTAGAGTATTCTACTACATTGTTGCCATATATATGAAAAATAAATAAATCATATGAAATGTGAATATTATTCACATACAAAAAATTTAAGGAGCTTTCAAATACACATATTCCCAACGAGAAAGTGAAGTACTAGGCTAATCAAATTATTATTATAAGATCGTTAGGAGAAATACCCACAAATTGTGCATGTAATTGTGTCATTTAATACTTTCCTTTCTCTCCTATAAAAAATACAAAACTTTAAAAGTATGAGAAATATGCAGTTTACAACTAGGTTTGAAAATCAATGTGGATTTAGTACTTGTGTAATGGACACGGTTATTCCAACTGCATTATTGCACAGAATTGAATGAGTTTGCTAGCTAACATATAAATAGTACACAGTGTTTGTTGCTCATTAATCTTTATAGGCTAATGTTCTTGTGCTCTGTGTTGTCAATCCCCTGGTATATCTGTACAAGATCATTCACCTGAATGAGGACTTCATGCATTTCCATGAAATAAAAGGGACGACCAAATAAAAAGTCTTTGACAAATCATAGAATCACAGATTTGGACTGGCCCAAACCCTTTATTTTATAGATGGTGAAACTAGATTGAGAAAGATACATTGATTTGCCTGAGATCACATAGGCAATGGTCAGAATTTAAACCCATACCTTCTGATTCAAATTCCCTCTCTGCTGTAGTACTCTTCCCAATGGGTTGCTTTCTCTATAAAAGCTTCTGGTGAGGGAAGAAAATGTTAGTCATGACAAGAATATATTCAGAGAATATATGAAATAGGTTCTTATGAACATCTTCATCTGCTTTAGTGTGTAAGCACAAACCTCAAATTACCAACAAGTCATCACTGTCAAAGTTTAAGATAAAAAGATATTGACAAGAATCATTATGATATAATGAAAGGAAAAGTAGTTTTGGAACCAAAGACCTCAGTTTATAGCTAGTCACTTAAACTTTCTGGGCCACCATTTCCTTACCAAAAAAATGAAGGTGTTAGACCAGATGACCTCTAAGGGCACTTCCAGCTGTACATCACAGGGGTATTTATTATGAAGGACAAAATGATAGGGTTGGGGGATAGTATATACGTAGCTTTGTAAAATCTTAATATAAAATGTAAATATAAGTGACTGCGAATTAATTTGATTATTAAGCCAGATTGCTATTCCAACAGGAATAGCAGTTTCTTAAGGCCAAATACTAGATTTTAATCCCCAAAACCTGGATTTGAGTTCAAGTTCTTTCCTAACCTATTATGTGACATGGGTAAATAGCTCAGCTTTACTTAACCTTAGTTTCTTTATCTGTAAGGATTACCTGTACCTTAGAATTTATTTTTAGGGTTAAGTTAAATACCAGACATGAAATCCTTTATAACACTAAAGCATTATAAAAATGTGAAATAAAAATAATAGCCATTATTACTAAAAACATTGTTATCAAGTACAAAAAAATAGGACAAATATAAGTAAATTATCATGGCAAGGTGATAGGGCATTAAGATAGTAGAGAACTTGATGTTCTGTCAAAGTGGAGGGTACTGGGTGACCAAGAGGTTTGGGGCAAGGAAATGAGCAATAAAACATTACTAACCTCAAGATTGTGCCAAAGGTGGACTCTGGAAACCCTAAAAGAGTAAGCATAGATCAGCAAATTAGAGTTAGAATACAACAGAAACCTAAATGTCATTTCTTAAAAGAAATAGAGCTGGAGGCAGAATATCAGATTAGGAAAGAACAGATAGAATGTACTTCTTTTCTTTCACTTTAATAAAAATTTGATGGAACTATTTTTTGATGGGCACCTGGAGAAGGTAGAAGGCAGTCTAACCACACATATCCCAATAGAATGCCCAGAATAAAAAATATGAGGGGCCAAGTTTAATCAATCAGTCATCACAAATACCTATACATTAACACTAACTAACTAACTAACCACTTTTGTTTCCCAGGACCTTTCCTGCAATCATATTAATACCTCTCTTGTCGGGTCACATCTCAGAGGTTAAATTGACATGCACTGATACAAAGAGGACATTTTTAAAGGATTATTAGTTTTATTAGTAACTATATGCTGCTGATAAATTATTCTGTATTGCTTTGTAAACAAAAATGCTTTGCTGCATGCAATTTATATGCAGTAGTTTCTGGTGTTTTATAGCCTTCTGTGACAACTTCAAGCCAGTTAGCAAGTATGTATATTTTAGTTTTACTAGCTTCATTTTTACTGATGATCCAATGAGATATCTTATAGTGGAAAGACCCCAGGACTTGTGGGAAACTTGAGTTTGAGTTCAAATTCTTACATTTACTAGCTGCCTAACTATGAGAAAATCATTCAAATTATCTGAGATTGAAGTCTTATATTTGTAAAATTGTGATAATAATCATTGCATTCCCTAATTCACAGAGTTCTTAGGAGAAGAAAAATATTTTGTAAACTTTAGAGAATTACATAATTAGGAAGTACTAAGGTAGTAGCAGTAACAGTAGTAGTAGTAACAGTAGCAGTTACTACTAAACAGTAGTAGTAGTAATACTAATAGTAGTAACAGTAGCAGTAGTGCTAAAAGTAGTGGCTGTAGCAGCAGCAGCAGCATTACTGGACATGGTATGATTCATTCTTATTGTTATACTGAACACTTACTTTCTTTTCTCTCTTTTTCTCCACTATTAAAGCTCCTTTTATATCTCTGTCTTCTTTTTCACCCTGTCTCATTCTTTCCCACCCACCTAGCTAATCTCATTTGCCTACTCCTTGCTACACATGGTTTTTTTGTGGTTTGGTTTTTTTTTTTTTTTTAGTCTTCTCAACCTCAGGTTACTAAGATCTATTACATATGACATTATAAAAATTTTTGCGTGATGCTTTATTTCTTATATCACTGAATCATTCAAAAGGGACTATAACCTCTGCAAAATCAATTTAAAATCTGCTATAGCTAGACAATGTAATTTTAATAGTACCTTTATGACCATCAACATGAAGGCCAATCTTTGATGTGTGTAGGGGATTTTTTTCTCTACTATTCTTTATGGATTTCATGTGCTTTACAAATTCCTACTTAAGCTACATTATCATTTAGACTGCACAGAGATACCTCGTTTAAATTGCTCCAAAAGACTGCACTTTCCCTTTAATTAGATTCTTAACACCAACAAATTTAATCTCTTTAACTACTGTCTCCCAAGTGCACCGCAAAAATATCAACTGCAATGTTAGTTTTAATTAACCAGCCTTGTATCCCTCATACCTAACACATATTTTCAGTCTCCCCAATGGCATGTCCAGTTTATACTTAGCAGATGAATAGCCATTAATTTACTCTGGTGCCCAGTTGTTTTTGCAGAATCAGTTATAATTGGGCTTCTCATTTCAGATGCTCTCTGAACTTTTATTTAGACTTTTCTGAAAATACCTAATAGATATCATCCCTGAATGATCAATTGAAGTTCTGGTCCGTAACTAAATTAAATATAATATTTCTATGACTGACTGTTTTGAAATAAAGTAGACTTTGAAGTAAGAATTTGTAACCAGCATGTAACTGCTTTCAGTGCCTTAGAACTCCCTTCTTTCTAATTTGTCTTTCACAACACCTCCAAATTATTCATCCTAAAAGGCACACTATCACAGTTACAAAAATAACATTTAATTTGTAGCATCAGAGATAACTTTGCAAACCTTGATAATCTGCTAGGGCATAAAAAAATCACAATTAAATTTTAAGAGGTAGAAGAATATAACTTATTTTCAGATCTCAATGCAATAAAAAAGTAGCAATTGACATAGTAAATGTAAGCAAAAGATAGACAAGTAATACTTCATTTGTATTCAAAGTAATACTTTGAATAAATCAAAGAACAAATCCTAAAAAGTAAATAATTACATTAAAAAGAATGATAACATTATTATTTTGTATATAAAGGAAAACATATCTAAAAATTTTAAAGATATTAACAAAATAGAGGAAAATTAAAAAAAAAAAAACAGTAAACTAACCATTACATTAATGAGTTGTTAAAACTGCAGAGACTTTGGAAATGATAAAACCTAGAACTATATTCAAAATTGTAACAAAATCTATAAATAATTACCTAGTTTCATTATTTAAAGTTAAAAAGAATCAAACTGCCTAATTTAAAAACAAATCATAAAAATTACAAATGAATAGTAAGAAATATAAAGAGAATTTTCAGAACCTACTATACATAATTACATTCCAGTGAAACTGAAGATGTGGGGAAAGATGAATTCTAGGCAGCTCTTAAAAATAGAAAATATCAAATTAACAAAAAAAAAAAACAAAGAAAACTTATGTGCTGCAATATCTGCAAGAGAAATAGAACAAGACATGAATTGTCAAAAGGCAGGGAGATACATGATCCAGTTATATTTGTAAACTAATTGTATAAAACTTTTAGGGAATAATATTTTTTTATAAAATATTATAATTAAATTAAAATTCCTTTTATTAGATAAATATTGGACAATACCTAAACCAAGGAGTGATCAAGTTGAGTGAGACCAATACAAGTAACAAATCAGATTTTAAACGAAATCTTAACAAAAATATACTAATTTAATTTAAAAAAATTACTCCTAGTGACCAAACTGTATTTGTTCTAGGAATAAAAGAATAGCTTGTTATTAGAAAAAAAAAATGATCATAAATAATTATATAAATAACAAAAGACAAGTATGTGTATGTATAACATTATAAACATGCATATTAAATACCATATATAACATGATTTGTTATTCAATCATTTCAATTGTGTCTAACTTATCATTCCCCATTTAGGATGTTTTTGGGACAGATAGTGGATTGATGTACTATTTCCTTTTACAACTCATTTTGCAGATGGGGAAACAGGTAAGTAGGGTTAAGTGACTTGCATAGGGTCACAGAGCTAGCAAGTGTCTTAGGCTGGATTTGAATTCATCTTCCTGTCTCCAGTCCTAACATTCTATCCACTGCACCACCTAACTGCCCTACACAATTGATATATGTATATGTTTATATATATATATATATAGGCATAGGCATATATATGCATACAAACATACATTATACATACATGTACATACAAGTACTCATACACATAGACGTGTGATTTTTTTTATACAGGAAACTGAAAGGTAGGAAACTCCCTCTACCAATATAGACTGGCATTTGTTATGTGTCTTAGAGAGTCTGAGAGAGTAATCCAAGCCAGTGAAAGTTTAAATGATTTTTCCAGGATCATAGAGCCCACTAAGTATTTGAGACCAGAAGGTTGATTCTCTGTCCGTCTTACCACATTGCCTCTACCTATATTAATAGAAGCAGAAAAATCCTTTAACAAAATGCAGCAGTGGTTTATGTTGGAAGTTCTTAAGTGCAAAGGCATGAAAAGGTCTTACATTAACATAATCAAAAAATATTTAAAACAGAGTGATAGCATTATTGGCAAAGGAGCTTTAAGAATAAATGATTCTACCTTCTCTCCTATTACTTGTAGTACTAGAAATATTAGCTATAACACTGAGACTAGAGAGCAAAATTAACGTAACATCAATCAATCAATTGGCAAGCCATTAATAAGTACCTTCAAGTTGCCAGGAACTATGGGAGGCTCAAGGGATCACAAATACAATATATGAAATATTTGCTACTCACAAGATACTTACATTCCTAAGGGGAAAATAATAGCTACATGAATTTGACTTTGAACAACAAATATAAAGAAGGTAAATACATCCAGGGAAACAACTGTGGAATCAGAAAGCAGAATGAAGCAGACTATTTTCTCTTGTGTTACGTTTTGTTATGGTTTGGTTTCTCTCATGCTTTCTCCCATTATTTTTAATTCTTCTATGCAACATGATGTATGTGAAAATGTGTTTAATAAGAATGTATGTGTAGAACCCGTATAAGATTGCATATCATCTCTGGGAGGGAGAAGAGAAGGAAGAGGATAAAATTTAAGACTTATGGAAGTGATTGTTGAAAACCAAAAACAAATAAATTTATTTATTAAAAAAAGAAGCTAAATACAAGTGAATGCAAAATGTTGTAAACAGACAAAATGTTTGGGGAAGGAGGAATCTAGCAATATATGGAATCAAGAAAGACACCATTTAGGGTAGTGTTCTTAACCTGAGGTACATAAATTGGTTTTTTAAAAAATCTATTTGATTACTATATTTCAATATAATTGGTTTCCTTTTCATTCTATGCATTTTATTTCAGGGTCTGTCAGTGCACCATACTACCTAAAAGCTTCATGATAAAACAAAAGATTGAGGACTTCTTATGTAGAAGCTGCTATTTAAACTCTTTTTAAACTTGATAGTATTTTTTCCAATTTCATGTAAAGATAATTTTCAACATTCATCTATGTAAGATTTTGAGTTCCAAATTTTTCTCCTTTGCTCCCTTCCCTACCCAACCCTCCAATACAGAAAACAATCTAATATGTTCCCCACATAAAATCAGGTTAAACATATTTCCACATTAGTCATGCTGTGAAAGAAGACTCAGAACAAAAGAGGAAAACCAAGAGAAAAAAATAGAAAACAAAAAAGGTAAAAATAATTTTCTTCAATCTGCATTCAGACTCCATAGTTCTTTCTCTGAATGTCAGCATTTTCCATTACAAGTCCCTGGAACTGTCCTGGATCATTGCATTGCTGAGAAGAGCTGAGTCCATAATAGTTGATCATTATATAATATTGCTTTTACTGTGTTCAATGTTCTGGTTCTGCTCACTTCACTGAGAATCAGTTCATTTAAGTCTTTCCAGGTTTTAGGAAATCTATCTGCTCATAATTTCTCAGTTGATAGGCATCCACTCAGTTTTCTATTCTTTGCCACCTCAAAAAGAGCTGCTATAAATATTGTTGTACATGTGGGTCCTGTTCTTTTTTTATGATCTCTTTGGGATACAGGCCTAGTAGTAGTATTGCTGGATCAAAGGGTGTGCACATAAACTGTGTCTTAAAGGAAAAGAATGGTTCTATAAGGAAAAAGGGCAAAGAAGATTTTCCCAGGGATTGTGGAAGATCAATACAAAGGCATGAATATGGAATATCCAGTGCTGGGAGTGAAGAATAGAAAGAGATCAGTTTAGCTAAATGCAGCATACAGGAAGGGTTGTAGAAGTTACTGCTAGCATCAGTATGGAGTACTGTTGTTATTAAGTGACATAGTCATATCTGTAATTAAGAAAAATCACCCCCAAATTGATAAATGGTCAAAGGATATGAACAGGCAATTTTCAGAGGAAGAAATTGAAGATATCTATAATCATATGAAAAAATGCTCTAAATCACTTTTGATTAGAGAGATGCAAATCAAAACAACTCTGAGGTACCACATCACACCTATAAGATTGGCAAACATGACAGAACAGGAAAATGATAAATGCTGGAGAAGATATGGAAGAGTTGGAACACTAAGTCATTGTTGGTGGAGTTGTGAGCTCATCCAACCTTTCTGGAGAGCAGTTACAAAAATGAGCATACCCTTTGACCCAGCAATATCTCTACTAGGACTGTATCCCCAAGACATCATAAAAATGGGAAAGGATCCCACATGTACAAAAATATTTATAACAGCACTCTTTGTAGTTGCCAAAAACTGGAAATCAAGGGGATGCCCATCAATTGGGGAATGGCTGAATAAATTATGGTATATGAATGTAATGGAGTACTATTGCGCCATAAGAAATGATGATCAAGAAGACTTCAGGGAGGCCTGGAAGGACTTATATGATCTGATGCTTAGTGAAAGGAGCAGAACCAGGAGAACTTTGTGCACAGCAATGACCTCAGTGTGAGAGAATTGTTTTCTTTCTTTTTTTTTTTTTTTCTGGTAGACTTGGAACTTCGTAATAACACAAGAACTTAAAAAAGAAAAAAATTCCCAATGGTTTTCTAAGGCAAAATGCCTTCCACACTCAGAGAAAGAACTATGGAATTCATTCGCAGAATGTAGCAGATCATTGTGTGTGTGTGTGTGTGTGTGTGTGTGTGTGTGTGTATTATGTTTTGATTTGTTATATGATTTCTTCCATTTATTTTAGTTCATCTACATAGCATGACTATAGTGAAAACATATTCAATAGGAAGGTATATGTAGATCCTACATAGAATTGTATGTCATCTTGGGGAGGAAGGGGGGTGGTAGGGGTAAGTATGGGGGGATTAAAAATCTAAGTTTTATGGTAGTGATTGTAGAACATTAAAAAAGAAAAGAAAAACAAAATAAAAATCACTTTGACAATGATGTTTATTGTCAAAATTATCCCCAATTATAGATGGCATGACAGTTTGCTCAGAAAAATTCAGAGAATTAGCAATGAAAATAATGAAGAAAATTTAATGAATCTTTAAAATAGCTGACTACAAAATAAATCCATAAAAATAATCAGAATTTCTACAAAATAATAAAATTTTGGAAGAAATACTAGAGAATACCCATTAAAAATATATACAAAATGCACAAATATTTCAGACAACACATCAAGATGCAAAGCTTATGTAAATAAAACTGTACCCTATCTTTGGGGCAAAGTAAGTTGCCAATCAAAGTCAATATTATTAAACACTTTATATAAATAAAGAATTTGGAGAACATCTTTATTGAAGATTGTGCATAAATATGAAAAGTTTTATGATATGCCTGGATTTTAAGATGGCATTAATGTCTTACCAATAAACCTACATAGGAGTTAGGTTATGAATTAAATAAAATATGAATAATATTCATTTAGGAGAATAAAATATATAGAATCTCAAGAGAAAAAAGTAGGAACAAAGAGACATAGCACTACAGTTTCCAACTATATAATTAAATATAAATCATCAAAACTAGGTAGTAACTGTTTAAAAAATAACCTTTGGAACAGACTATGTAGTTGAAAATTAAAAGAAATGTAACACAATAGTCGTTTGCTCAATAAATCCAAGAAATACTAAGGTGAATATTCCATATTTGATAAGAATCATTAAGACAATTGGAAAACAAAATAGATTTAAACCAGTAACTTATAGCACACTTAGCCCCAAATGAATAAGCAACCTAAACATAAATGACCTTGTGTAATATCTCTCATAAATCTTTTTAAGAGAGTAGGATCATAAAATTATATGTGTAGAGCTAAGAGGGCTCTTCATCTATCTAGTCCAATACATAGTCCCACAGGTTTTAAGTCATTAAGATGGGATTTAAACTTAGATCCTCTGACTCCAGATGTCATGTCCTCTCCTCTGCACTACACTGTTTTCCTTTCCAGTGAATAATAAAAAATGAAATGAGGATCATAGGTTATATAATTGGATAATACTACTTTAGTAGTGGTGGTGTGGTAATAGTGGTAATACTAGTCGTGGTTCTAGTAATGGTGGTAGCACGTTAACTTTTACAAAATACCCTCTTTATATTACTTTATTTTATCTTCACAACAATCATATTATTATTGCAGAGCTATTATTATCACCATTTTTCCTGCAAGGAAACTCATACTGAGACAAGTTAAATGATCTGCTCAGCCTTAGATAGCTGGCACATTAGGGTCTACACCTTGACTATATACATTTCTTTTCCCTTTTGAAAAAGGAAGGAAAGAAATATTTATTTAATCACATACTAGGTGTCAGGCACTGTGTTAATTACTTGGGACATAAAAATACAAGCATAAAGACAGTTTCTGTTCTCACGGAGCTGACACTCTAAATAAAAAGATAATACTCAAAAGGGAAGTGAAAAGTGGAAGGGTAGGAGGGGCAGATAGAGGCAACTTGGGCAAGAGCATGAATTTAAAATCCAAAAGTCTGGAATAAGAACAACAAGGAAATGAAGATTAGTTTGGACCCTTCCATAAAATGGAGACCTCATTAATAATCTATAAGTGGGAGAAGGGAGCTCCTTAAATAATACTGCCTATGTAGTTTCTCTTATAATTTCATGAAGAAGTGCATGGGGAAAAAAACAAACAACTCCACACTACATTATAAGTTGAGGACCAAAATTTGGAAAATTTTAAAAATGCACTCAATTAACATTATGAAGACACCATTTCCAAGAAAATCAAGCCATTAAATCATCAATTTATTTCTTCTCCAATCAGAATAAGAGACATATAACAAAGAAACACTGTTGATTGTGTTTTAAAACAGCATAAAATGGTTCTTTATCTTCTCCCATAAGAGATATTTAATATAACCATAATAAAGGCTTCAACAAAAAATATAGAAATTATATATGATTTTTAAAATGGACATTTTCTCATAAGGGGGAGCAGCAAGAATTTCATTAAAAGTGAAGCCATTCTCAAAGTATAAACTACTAAATCTTTTTCAAATATTTAAGGAAAATCAAGGTTTACCGCTTGATGGTATAGGGATAAGAAATCTCTGAATTAGAATTGAAATTTTAGAAAAGGACTTTAAAAATTTAATTGAAGTGCTTTGTTATTACATTATAAACATTTTCAGATTACAATCACTCTGTGAGAGGTATCTTGTAATAAAAAACAATTAAGTAAAATAATTTAGAGGCCTCATCTGAAAGTAAATTTATTCATTATTATAGCAACTTTACAGTCTCTTGTATTAATAATGTATTTTTGCTTATTGTTAATATAATTTTGCTTCTTAATGGGAAGGTCTTTCCAATCCACTAATAGACCATGTGACCTGCCTGGGTCACATGTAAGTCTGAGTCACATGAAGCCTGTGGTGGAAGGAGCTTGCTGAATGGGTAGAACAGGAAGGAATGGAGCAGGAAGGATGGAACAGGAACAGACAGAGCTAGAGGAGAACTGAGAGAAAATGGATCAGAACAGTCAGAACTGAGGGAGAGAGAAAAGTAGACAGCTGGCTAGCCTGAGTGAGAGAGGTTGTTTGTGATTTGTTTAACGGAGCTGGTTTATGGGAAGCCTAACAGAGGGTAGGTTTGGGGAGGGTAGTGCCCTCAGCATTGTTATTGTGTATAGATTTCTTTTTTTACTATTATGGTTTTGGCTTTCTGGTGTCTTAACAAATGTTTTGGTTCTGTCTTCCATGTGGACAGTCTGTTCTATTTTGTGATTCAGAACTGTGCCAGCATATTCATGGCCACTCTAGGAATTGCGAATATTGCATTGACCTATGCCTCTCTATTCTATTTTTAATAAATAGAAATATCTTTCCTCTCCTTCCCAAGCTGCACAATATTGGGATAAAGGTAAAGCAAATTTCTTATAACAAATATGTATAGTCAAGCAACACAAATTCTGTGAACGACTATGCATGTGTGTGTCTCTGTCTGTTCTTACTCTGCACCCAACATCTATCATCTCTCTGCCAAGGATAGCTTTTATCATCATTTCTCCTTTAGAATTGGAAGTAGTCATTTTACTAGCCATAATTCTTATGCATTTTGAAATTTGTTTTTGTTTTGATAGTACTACTAATTAGTGTATAAATTGTTCTGGTTCATCTCAAATTCTTCATTATTTTACAAAAAGTCTTTCAAATTATGCATTTTTGTCATCTTAATGTTATAGTATATACTGCTCTGGCTTTGCGGATTGCAGTCTATATCAGCTCATAAACTTCTTTCTATGTCTTTAATTATTTCATCATTTCTTACAGTACAAAAATAACAAATAATACAATAATAATAAATAAATCACTTTTTACACTAAAGAACCAGTTCTCCATTCCTCAACTGATATCCACCGCCTTTGTTTTCAGGAGGTTTGTTTGTCACTGTCGTTGGAATTTTTTACTACCACAAAAAAAAAGAACTGCTTGCAAATATTTTTGTACATGTAAGAACTTTTGTTTTTTCATTTTAAATTTCCTTTAAATATAGGCCTAGCAGTCTTATAACTGGCTCAAAGGGCATGTACTGTTTAGCATCATTTTGTGTATAATTTCACATTGGCTACAGAATGGTTGTATCCATTCATAGTTCAACCACAGGAAATCACTTTTTTTGCTTCACAAAAAAATTTTTTTTTGCTTTTTCATTTATCATTTTCTTTTTTTCCTCCCCGTTTGCCACTCTTGTAGGTGAGAAGTCAAATTTCAGATTTGTTTTAATTTGCATTTTTCTAATTAGTGGTGATTTAGAACATTGCTTTTAACATAGCTATAGATAACCTGACTCTATTCCCTTCAGAATTTCTTCATATTCTTAGAACATTTGTTAATGAGAATATGACATTTTCTTATAAATTTGAATCAGTTCCTTATATAGCTTGGAAATAAACCTTTATTGGAGAAACTTATTGCAAAGATTTTTCCCCCCGTTAATTCAATCTTAGCTTTATTGGATTTGTTTGGGCAGAAGAGTTTTAAAATTCTTAATAATAAAATTATCTCTGTCATGTTTTGTGATCTTCTCTATTGCTTATTCAGTCAAGGATTTTTCTCCTATTTATGGGTCTGAGAGGTCCATAACAAATAAACATTCTTTCCATATTTCACTAATTAGTAGAGCTCATCTTGGTTTGATTTGTAAAGTATTTAGTCAAATTTAATTTCTTTTATACCATTGTCCAATTTTCCCAGAAAGTTTTGCTTAATAATGAATCTTTGTCCCAGTAGCTGGGGTCTTTCTGTTTACCCATTAGATACATATTCTTAGCTATGGTGTATACCCAGTGGGGTCCACTGATCAATCTCTATTTTTTAAACAGTACCAAATTAAAAAAAAACCCAATTACTTCTTTGTAATACAGTTTGAAATCTGGCTCTTTTAGGCCCTCTATATTCCCATTCCTTTTCATTATTTCCCTTGAGAGTGTTGCACTCTTTATTCTAAAAAGTAATCCTTTGGTGGCTTTGTTGGTATGACATTAAATTAATTTAGGTGGTGTTTCCATTTTTATCATACTGATTTCTCCTATCATGGCCAATTAAGATTTATCCAATTCTTTAAGTCTGTCTTGATTTTCAGGTTGTAATTTTATTTATTTGGTTCTTTTTTTTTTTTTTTTTTGTCTTTGAAGGTGTACTCCCAGGAATTAAATACATTCTATACCAGTTTAAAATGAGATTTCTATTTCTTTCTTCCTTCTAAGATTTATTTTTGTTATATACAAATGTTCATGATTTTTGTAGATTTATTTTATATCCTACAGGACTCAACTCTATAGCCAACGCTTACCTCTACAGTTTTATACTACAGTCATAACTGTTTATGAAAATTTTCCCTATGCATATCTCCAAAGGAAATACTGTTTTCATAGGTTTATAATAATAATGATTATTATGATTGTTGATGGTCATAAGAATTGAAATGTTAATAGCATTGTCAATACCGATCTGATAAAGTTTTTAGAAAAATTTAAAGTGCCATATTACACAAATATGAATTATTACTACTAAAATATTGTCTAATTCTGAAACTTAAATCAAAAAACAAATTCATTAGATTTGATTATTATGTTATTTAGCAGTATTAGTTTTAGAAGCTTACCTAAATATACTATTAGGTGCTGGAATAAACAATGATAGTTCATATTGTGAACAGCTTTAAAGTTTGCTAAGCACTTCCGTCCTAACCCTTTTGTTTGTTAGGTAGTAAGGGCCTCATAGATGTTAAAGGTCATGTGTCAGTAATAATTTTATTTAATGTCTAATGCTTTTTTTGTGGCAAGCCTAACTGTACCTCTTATATATTATTTCTTAAATCATTGTTGAAAAATAATTATGTCATGTAAATTTATTCTTTTCATTAATTGATTTTCATTATTTTTTTCACTTTATGGCCTAAAATACTTGGTTTTGATGTGAAAAATCCTGCTGCAAAACATATTCCATTATTGAAGATAGGTAACTTGAAATTTAATAACTAAGTTTGAGAGTTATCCAAGGTTAAATGTTTTGCCCATGGCCATGGGTCACAAAGACTGGTATCTACTCTTTCCTACCCTAGAAGCTGGTCCTCTTCAATAATGCTGTTTTCCATTTATCAGGTTACACAATATGATAGAAGTATTTACTCAGATTCACTTATTGAGTTTTAATACAAGCTAGAACTGTAAAGTCAAAAGGGCTTTCTGGACCATTATGCTCCCAGAAAGTAACTTCATTTGAGGAGTAGTACACCTTGGGGAAACAAAAAAAAGTAGTTCATTAAAAGTCATTATTTACATACTAAACAGTCATTCATTTTATAGCTCTGGATTTTTGTCATATTTTCATTAAATTCTTTCTTTACAGGAGTGTAATGAAAAGGCTAGACCATGTACAAATTATGGCTGTGGTCATAGCGCTGCCATCTTGTGAATCACATCATCTGCCCTTTAATAATTTATGTCTATCAGAGGGATTCATTTTGGTTAGAGAACTTTTTTCTGGTCCACAGAGCTGTATCTGTCAATATCCTGCTCCCTAAGTGCTAAAAGAGTTTATCAGTGTACCCCTGGACAAGAGTGAGGCCCTGAAGCGTGAATGAACCCAAGACAGATTCTACTGGGCTTGATCCCTATCCTCTACTGCTGCTGATTCTTTCATGGCTTGAATAGAGAATTTAAAATGTATTTGTGTTGGATAACAGATTGCACAGATTTTCTTTGTCAGGGATCCAAAGAATAATGTAACTAAAAGGAGAAATTTTAGCTAGATTAAGGAATAACCAAATCATAAATGATGCCTCTATCCCAAATCCACACCACCTGAAAGACCCCTAAAAGCCAAGATAGATTGGATCAAGAACTGTCTTCTACATGGGCTTAGTAAATAAAAAGAAAAAAAAAACAGTTTTGGATCATTTCAAAACCAATGCCATTTTCCTATTCCAAGTGACAAAACATTTTAAAAATATAATGTTCTAAGTGAAAACTAAAGGCATTTGTCTACCACCTAGAAAGTAAATAGACAGGAGTTCCATGATGCTGCAATCTTGCTTGTACTTTAAAAAGAATCATACTTTTCACAATACATTAAGAACTGTTTTGGAAAGAAAATAGAATGTAATGCTGAAATAATAGCTAAGGTAAAAGTAAATAGGTACATTTATCAGATTTTATAGACAGCTGTTTACTGCCTGACATTTAAACAGGACCTCTGTTTCAAAATGCAGAATGACTGTATAGCACAGATTGAAAGTTCATATTGTTAGAGCTTTGTTTTCTATATGATTTTTATAGTTGTAGAATGAGACCACAGCAATCAATAGATCACCTTAAGAATTTTATGGAGGTTATTCCACATGGCCACTTGTTTCAAACTAGTTGGGATGATAAAAACATAAGAAAAATGTCTGGAGCAGGGAGAAATTCAAGGGAGATCATAGATAAGCATTGAGAAGGCTTAATAAAGGATGAAAGCTGAAGTGATATAGTGGAAAGAGTGCTAGTATTGGAGTAATAGGTATGAGTTTGAATTCTAGCTCCACAATTCACTGCTTCAAACAAGTTACTTCAACTCAGTTTCCTCATATGTAAAAAGGGTTTGAATCAGATAGCTTCTAAGACTGCCTTCAGATATTTGATCCTATGACACCACAGAAATCTCTCCTCTCTTATATAATCTAAGACTTGGTTCATCTCACTATTCCTCATTCCGAAGGACCTTGACTCAATGCAAGGAGCAGAACTGTCAAAGGCAGCACATAGTGGTATTAAAAGGGATTGGTCAGTGAACTATCAATGTAATGCTGGCAAGAAGCAATAGAGAATGATTATGGTATTTTTGGGTAAGAGAATCCAGACATTTAAAGAAAATAAAATTGTATTTAAAAAGTCACACACACACATTTTATAAGAGGAAAATAAAACTCAGGAAAGTCATTTTTTTCAAGGTCACACAAACAGTAAGTGTCACCCAAATTAGAACCAGTGGGATGCTAGAGCCAGGTTTAGAAAAATTGCTAAATTTTCACTGTGAACATTTACACCACAAAATAAACAGACTATAAATTCAGGCTTGATTTATTACTTTGTTCATTGTCTAAACCTAAAAAAAGGGATGGAGAAACTGTTAATAACACAGATTGAGCTTCAAAATGTGTTGTGGGCACATTTTACCCTCAGAGAGCAGTAGTTAACATTTACTAGCACATCATTGATTAAAACTTGAGAATGTTAACTACAAATCCAGTGCTCTTTTTATTGTCCTTTCTTCTTCTAGAGAAAAGGCAATTCGCTTCAATTCAACACAGTTAATTCTCAATTATGTTTATTAAACTGTTGTTTTATGCAAAGTACAAATGCTAGGTACTGAGGACTCAAAGAGAAGTAGAAAAAAATCCCTGCTCTCAAGGAGTCCATAGCTAATGGAAAAGACATGTAAACAATTATGTTCGAATAAGCTATAAAGATAAATTGGAAATGATCAACAGAGTGAAGGCACTATAAGAAGAAAAGATTTCCTACAGAAAGTGGAAAATTCTGCTATAGAAAGTAGAATTTTAACCAACCTTTTAAGCCAGGGAAATCAGGATGTATATATGACGAAGGAGAGTATTTCAAATATGAGGGAAAGCCAATATAAATGTCATTGTTAGAAGAAGAAATATTTTTCCAAGTAGTAGCAGAAAAGTCAGTGACTCTCCTGAACTCTCCCCAAAACCTCACCAAACCCCTTTAAACAATGCCATAAAACCATTACTAGAGTGGCAGAACCTACAAAAAGACAAGGTTAAATAATTATCCAGGTAAAGACAACTTAGAATGTTGGCAGAAAATGTCTATCACACCTGAGTGAGAGTGGAGCACAGTTCAACACGAATCATGCCAGTTCAACCCCAGCCATTGCAAAATGTGAGCAGGCCTTGGGAGTCACTGAATAAGCAGTAGTAGCTGCTGCTTCCAGAGCTCATGTGGTGAGAAACCACTGGTCAGATAATAGGGATAAGCTAGACACATTTCCAATAAGATCAGGGGTGAAACAAGGATGTCCATTATCACCACTGTTATTCATCATGGTACTAAAATGTTACTTTTAGCAGTAAGAGAAGAAAAAGAAATGGAAAGAATTTGAATAGGCAAAGAAGAAACTAAGTTATCACTCTTTGCAGTGGATATGATGATATACTTAGAGAATCCCAGAGAATCAAGTAAAATACTACTTGAAATAATAAACAACTTTAGCAAAGTTGCAGGTTGCAAAATAAACACACATCAATCATCTCCATTACTACATAGTACTAACAAAGTCCAATAGCAAGAGATAGAAAGAGAAATTCCATTTAAAGTTATTGTAGATACTATGAAATATTATCAAACAAAACAAAACCAGGGACTATATGAACACAATTACAAAACACTTTTCACACAAATAAAGTCAGATCTAAGTAATTGGAAATACATCAGTTGCTCATGGATAGGCTGAACTAATGCATAAAAATAACTATTCTAGCTAAATTAATTTACTTGTTCAGTGTCATACCAATCAAACTAACAAAAAAATTATTTTCTAGAAGTAGAAAAAATAATATCAAAATTCATATGGAAGAACAAAATGTCCAGAATATCAAGGGAATTAATGAAAAGAAACACTAGGGAAGGTAGACTAGCCATAACAGATCTTAAATTGTATTATAAAGGAGCAATCACCAAAACCACTTTGTACTGGCTAAGAAATAGAGGGATAGATCAGTGGAATAAGTTAGGTACACAAAACACTGTAGTCAATGACAATAGCAGTCTACTACTGGATAAACCCAAGGACTTCAGCTTCTGAGATAAGAATTCATGGCCTGACAAAAACTGCTGGGAAAACTGGAAATTAGTGTGACAGAAGCTGGGCATATACAGATGCCTGACACCACATATCGGAATAAAGTCCAAATGGGTACACAATCTAGGTATAAAAGCTGATACTTTAAACAAACTAGGGGAGCAAGGAACATTTTGTCAGATATAAGCAGAATGGAGGAGTTTATGACCAAACAATAGATAGAGAACATTATGAAATGCAAAATGGATAACTTTGATTATATCATATCGAAAAGCTTTTGCACAAACAATGCCAATACCATCAAGATTAGGAGGGAAGCAGAAAACTGGGAAAGAATTTTTACAACTAGTGTCTGTTACAAAGGCCTGATTTCTGAAATATCTAGAGAACTGAGTCAAATTTATAAAAATGCATGCCATTCCTCAATCAAAAAATGGGCAAGGATATGAACAGGTACTTTTCAGAGGAAGAAATTAAAGTTAACTGTAGTCATATGAAAAAATGCTGTAAATCACTATTGATTAGAGAGATACAAATCAAAACAACTCTAATGTACCATATCACACCTATCAGATTGGCTAACATGACAAATCAGGAAAATGACAAATGTTGGAGAAAATGTAGGAGAGTTGGAACACTAATTCATTGTTGGTGGATCTGTGAGCTGATCCAACCATTCTGGAGAGCAATTTGGAACTATGTACCAAGGGTTATAAAAACTAGCATACCCTTTGACCCAGCAAGACCTCCTCCAGGGCTGTATCCCAAAGAGATCACAAAAATGGGAAAATGACCCACATATACAAAAAAAATATTTATAGCAGTTCTTTTTGTGGTGACCAAGAACTGGAAATCAAGGGGATGCTTATCAATTGGAGAATGGCTGAACAAGTTGTGACATATGCATGTAATGGAATTTTATTGTGCTATAAGAAATGATAAACAGGTGGACTTCAGAAAACCTGGAAAGATTTATATAAACTGATGCTGAGTGAAGTGAGCAGAGTCAGGAGAACATAGTACAGTTAACGCAGTAACAGCCACAGTGTGTGAGGACTGTTTTTGATAAATTTATCCCTTCCCAGCAATGCAAGGACCTAAAATGTTTCCAAAGGACTCAAGATGCAAAATGCCATCCATATCCAGAGAAGAACTATTCAACTGGAATGCAGAATAAAGCAGACTATTTTCTCCTTTGTTGTGCTTTTCTCATGTTTTCTCCCATTTATTTTAATTATTCTATGCAGCATGACTAATGTGAAAATGTGTTTAATAGGAAAGCATGTGTAGAACCTATAAAAGACTGCATACCATCTTGAGGAGGGAGGGGAAAAAATTTGGAACTTATGGAAGTGATTGTTGAAAACTGAAAACAAATAAATTAAGAAATTTGGGGGAAAAAACTGGTCAGCAAATTACAGGGCTCACTTAGCTAGCACTGGGGGCAGAACTCTGTCGCTTTGCCCATACTCAGATGTGGGTCACAGTCATGGGTGGCAGTGCCAGGATGAGGAAGAACACTAGTACACCAGAGCTTGTGACTGCAGTAGAGCAGTGACTATCTTCACAGTTCCAGGGCAGAGAAGGAGTGCTTGTGGTCACTTGTAGACCAGAGCATAGGCCAGGGGAATAGTAAATACACCTCTCATTAGATCATACTATGGAAGAACTGAAAATTTACAAGTCCCTAGAAGTATCTTTCAAAACAGCTGCACAAAACCCCTGAAGTTTGGGACAATGCACCCTCCATCCTGGAAGCAGAGACCAACCGTAGCAAGACTTAAAAACAAGAAATAGAATTGGAAAGTGAGCAAACAACAGAAAAATATTCTGACCATAGAAGTTTTGGTGACAAGGAAAATCAAAACACATATTCAGAAAAAGATAGCAAAGTCAAAGCCCCTACATTCTAATCTTCCAAGAAAAAATATGAATTGCTCTCAGGCCATAGAAGAGCTTAAAAGGAATTTTGAAAATCAAGCAACTGATGTAGAGGAAAAATTGGGGAGAGAAATGAGAGTGTGTATAGTCAAGGCAATATTCATAGCACTGGTGGTAACTAAGAATATTCCAGGGTAATTCTCAGTCACAAAGTATAAAAGACTCTCTATGTAGAAGGCAGAAGAAAAACATTTATTTAGAGATCAGAAAGCCAAATCCTAGACCCAGAAAGCAAAATCCATCACAATGACCAAGAAGTTAATAAAGATGATCACTTCAGGGAGCAAAGCCATTCCTAAGCATAGCTCCTCAGACACAGGCTTCTCACAAGCAAACACTCACGACCCTGAACCTTACCTTACCTGCCTGCCTGTGTCCTCTCTCCTATTTCCCAACCATGACTGCACTCACTCACTTCCTCCTGGTTCTGCTCCACGCTTCCTGTTCTGCTTGTTCAACAAACTCCTCCAACCACATGTGATTTAGGCTTCCAGGTGATTTAAGCAAATCATATGGGCCTATTAATGAGTGAGAAAGATCTTTCCATTTAAATTACTACTACCGAGAGAGTAATGAAAATCATTAAAAAAAAAAAAAAAAGAGCCAACAACTTGGTAAAGGAGAGTCACCAAAATAAAAAAATACTGAAGAAAAAGCAACTTTAAAAAAACAGTCTATGCCAAATGGTAATAGAGGTTCTAAAAGTCAATGAGGAGAAAAATGCCTTGTAAAGACAATTGGCCAAATGGAAAAAGACACACAAAAAATTTACTGAAGAAAAAAACTGCTCATAAAGTAGAATTGGCCAAATGGAAAATGAGACACAAAAGTTCACTGAAGAAAATAATTTCTTAAAAATTAGAATTGATAAATGAAAGTTAGTGACTATATGAGAAATCAAGAAACAATAAAATAAAACCAAAAGAATGAAAAAATAAAAGACAGTGGGAAATATCTCATTAAAAAAACTGGTCTAGAAAATGGATCCAGGAGAGATTATTAAAAAATTATTGGACTACATGAAAGTCATGAGTAAAAAAAATTCTAGATATAAACTCTCAAGATTATATCAAGGAAAACTACTCTACAAACAGAAACCACAGTTGAAAATATGAAGGAATGATATCTAAAAAATAAAATTAAGGAGTGAGAAAGATAAAAAAAAACAGAAAGGAAAGGACCTATGTATCTTTTCTGGTGGCAAAGAATTGGAAATTGAGGGCATGTCCATCAATTGGGGAATGGCTGGATCAAATGTAGTATGTGATTGTAATGGACTATTATTTTACTGTAAGAAATGATGATCAGGATGCTCTAAAAAAACTAAAGATTTACATAGAGCTGATGCAAAGTGTTGAAGTAATAGCAATATTGTAAGATGATCCGCTGTGAATTACTTAAATTACTCTCAGCAGTGAAGTAACTCAAGACAACTCTGAAGGACTTAGGATGAAAAATGCTATACATCCCCAGAAAAAGATTAGATAGTGTCTGATTACAGATTGAAACATATTTCTTTTACTTTATTTTTCTTGATGTTTTTTGGGGGAGAGTCTATGTTTTTTTTTTCGCAACATGCCTAATATGGAAATATGCTTTATGTATTGTATAATGTAGAGTACAACTTATGCCTTCTCAAAGAGGGAAGTTGGGAGGGAGAAAGGGAAAATATTTGGATTCAAAACTTTAAAAGGAAATGTTGAAAATTGTTTTTACATGTAATTGGGGGAAAGTAAAATGCTTGCTTTTTAAAAAATCACAATATTTGAATACAGAAGAACATTGAATGGTTTACCCGAAATGATACAGAATAAAATGTATTTTGCCATGTAGACGATATACATGACCACAATCACGTAAATAGAAGGAACACACACACACACACACACATACACATGCACATAATCAGAAGTAAATGCAGCAAAATTATAAAGAACAAGAATATATATGAGAAGACACCCTCACCCTATGTCTTTGCAGATGTGGGAAAACTGTGAGTGATACATTGCACATACTTTTGTACTTTCTCAGTGATCTTTCCTCTTCTTTCTTTTGTCCTAAAACATATTATTTGTTATAGAGGATTGTTCTCTGGGAGGGGGAAGGGAATAAATGTGGGGGGAAATGTGGTGATATAAAAATGATGCAAAAGATTTATGTCAAACAATGCAGAACTCCTTGGAAATAAAAATTTTAAATTTTAAAGCAATGGGAAGATTGTGCATATTCAATATTTCAAGGTTGTGGCTTGATTTTTATTTTTTTCTGATTTATTTTAGGTGTTTGGCCATGGCTGGCTCCTTGTACAAAATGAAATTGTCTAGTTTTCCATTCTTTATTTCACTTTCACCTGCCCTCTTTCCTACTTAAAGGGGTTTGCCACATGAGGTATCCACTTCTCAAGAGTGTCCACTGCTCCATTCAACATACATTTTCTAAACCCTTTCCACATTTCACTGTCCTGTTTAATTCATTCAGGGTTTGTTTACTTTTTTCCTTCTGCTAGAGAATGAATGGACATCCTATCTAAGGTATCTGTTGGTCTAAGGGAGACTTTGAGTTCCTAAAGTCTATGCCAATTGAAGTCAAGTTTTAACTGGTTCTACCAAATAGAAAAGTCTTCAAGTGAGGCATCAGGGAACAAAAAAAACAAGCCCAATTATACCATAGTAGGACATAAACAGAAGGGTAAATACATTTTTGCTGCAATAACTAATTTGCTAATGAATATTAATTTTTATTTTTCTGACTAACATTTTTACATTTACAATTTCTCTCTTACAGTGATAATCTAACACTAGTTTCCATGAAATTTAAATTTTTTTTTTCCTTTCAAGATATTGAAACCAGCTTTAAGAATTCATTGGCTCAGGAGACAAATGTCTCAGCTTGTTCATCTGAGTATAAAATAACAATGAGAAACTAGAGGAGTTCTTTCACCCTTGACTGGTGAAAATAATGGGCAGCTCACGCAAGGGATCTTTGCTCAGCTGAAATTAACTTGAGGTGTGCTCAATTCTCCCCCTTGTTAAATATCCTTTTTCTTCTTTGACTAAATGAATCTCCTGTTAACTATTAAATAGCACATTCCTTTCTCATTTCACTCTAGTATAAGCCACCAGAGTACTGACTTGAAACACTGCCAGCCCACAATACTTCATGTTGACAATGTCAACAAAAAGAAATAACTAATAATAGAAATGTGAGAGATTACATATGACTATGGGTAGTTAATTTAGTGAAATAAACTGTGGTGCCACACAATTTACATTATAAAAGTGGTCTTTTACTTTCTCTCTTCTTTGGACTTTATAATAGTAACTTAAATGGAAAGATCTTTCTCATTAATTAATAGGCCCACATGATCTGCTTAAATGACCTGGGTCACATGTGGTAGGAGGAGCTTGTTGAAGGGGTGGAATAGGAAGGGCAGAGCAGAACTGGGAGGGAGTGAGTGAGTGCAGTCTGGTCAGAGGGGATGGAACACAGGCCAGCTGATACAGGCCTATTGACACTGGCCAACTAATACATTGTGACAATTGATAGTGAGAAGGTCCTGGCTGAGGGGAGATTTGAGAATAACTTTGCCCTTTGCTGTGATCATGTTTATTAACTTCTTGGTCACTATGACAGATTTTGCTTTCTGGTTGTGGGATTTGGCTTTCTAGAGATTAAATAAATGTTTTTCTTCTGCCTTCCATATGGAGTGTTTCATATTTGGTGATTAAGAACTATGCTGGCATATTCATAGTCACTACCAATGCTATGAATATTGCTTTCATGATACAGACTTCTACTACATCAATCTTTAGAACTCCAGCTCTATTTTATCAAGCTCCTCTGCAAATTCCAACAGTCCTCCTCACCTCCCCATTATAACTGAAACTTTGAAACAATTAGAGCTGTCCAAAAATGGAGTGGATTGACTCAGGAGGGAGAAGGTTGACTACTTATTGGCATTCTTGTAGAAGAGATTCTTGGCCAGATCCAAATTAGAATACAGATAGCCTCTAAAGATCTTTCCAGTTCTGAGATTCTACAATTTTGTAAAAATTAGTGTTCCCTTGAAGCAACTACATTCCTCTGAAAATTCCCCACTGGAAGCCATTCCAAATGCTCTCCCAGACTTGCAGAACTAGAAAGACAATGTGGTTTAATATTTACTTCCATTTGCTACTTCTGCATAATTTCTCTATCTCTTAATAACAATTCTTTGAATTTCAGATTTATTTTGAACCTTAGAGAGACTGTCTTCCTCTTGCTGTGGAAAATACCTATATAAATATACATTTGCAATTCAAATTACATTTATAAGTAAATACAATACATTTGTACCCATCAATCCTCATTGTTGTTGTCATCTATCAACTTCTAGCCTTTTCTAACTCTTCAAATTTTCACAATGATGTTAAAATATGACTAAAAGAATTCTTATCCAACTGATCCCTTGCTATCATATAGATGGACATTGGTGCTCATGATGACAACCTTGCCTAGTACCCTGACTCTATGTCTTAATCCTTCTCAGTTCCAATAGCATAGTGCCCAAAATACCAACATGATCATACCTTATAGTTTTGAATTTCATAGGACTATGCCATTTTCAACATCCTCTAAAGTACTGAACTTTGAACTTCCATTTTCAACATAAAATTTTCACCTTCCAGTGTTTGGTCATCTCATTTATGCAAAGCTAATTCTTTCAACTTCATTGTTATTTTTATTTCTATTCTCCCAGTCCTTTTTCCCTACCGTGGATCCAAATTCCTCCAAAAATAGTGTTACTTTAATGATTTGCTAGTCAACAACATGGAATATATATAATGCCTCGGACATGCCACCACCCCAACTTTGCTCTGTCTCAGCATCTAGAAATTTCACTATCAAAATCTTTTGATCCTTATCTTGGATCAATAACCTAAGGAATGAGACATGGATAAAACTGATTGTTCCATGTAGAAAATATTAGTTTATATCCTCTTTATGGCCTTTACTGAAGCTTGGAAATCCTTCGAGTCTACTAGAAACTGAGAAACAGTTTTGCTTTGTAAAACACTAGACAATAAAATTATACAAAATAAAACCTTTTATTCAGTCTTCAAAATTACTAAGAAAATTAAGGGACATCTCTGAGAGTAGAGGGAGATCCCTCCACTTTCCTTCTTCACTCAAAATTCCTCAGGATTATCTCCCATTCTTTTCTCCTCTTCTTTTCATGTCTCAAAGAAAATAAGATTTTGCTAAAGTTATACCTCTATCTGTTTTTATGATACCATTGCTTTCCATTTCTGCAGGAATTTGCTCCAGCAATAATCTGATCTCCTTCAAGCAACTTCACACAATGGTATTTGTACTGTCTCCTTGTTGCCAACTTAAAAACATATTCAAATATCTCAGATCCTTTAAAAGAAAGTCAATTATGATTTAATAACAGCCTACTATTTGACAGGAACTATGTTAAGCACTTGGCATACACAAAAAGATAAAAGATAGTCTGTGCTGTGAAGGATACCCCCCCCCTCTCTCTCTCTGTTTCTCCCTCTCTCTCTCTCTTTCTCACACACACACACACACACACACACACACACACACACACACACACACACACACGTACACACACACATTCAGAAAGAATAAAGGCAGTCTGAAAAACTAGTCTAAATTTTAAATACTTCCATTTCTTTATCACCTACCCTTTACTCATTCTTTTTTTTATTTTGCTTTCTAGACCTAAGTTCTATACAAAAGATCTAAATGATATTTTTTTTAAATGAAGTACATTTTTTTATTTTATTTCTGTGTTTTGTTTTAACATTGTGGATATTTACAGATTATTCCCAACTTAATAAGAGATCACTTTAAGAAATGAAAATAAATAAGTGAAACCACAATACAATGACCTCATCTGAAAGTACATTTTACAAATCTGTAGGGGCCCCTCGTCTATTTTTATGTTTGTTAATTATCAGAAATCTGTTTTCTCTGCCTTCCTCTTCTCAGTCCATTGGGGTGAAAAAAAAAATGAGAAAGTCCTCATAACAAATATGCATTGTCAAACAAAACAATTTCACTCTATAGCTGCATATAATTATACATATACGTGCAGGTATATATGTATATATATATATTTATATATGTATATGTATATGCTTCTGTGTATTTGTATATATGTATGTGTATGTGTGATCCATCATCCATTACTTTTTTTTTTTTTTTTTGTAATCAATAGGGTGTTTCATCATTGCTCTCCTGGCATCATGAATGGTCATTTTAGTGATCATAGTTCTTACAGCTTTCAAAGTTGTTTATTCTCACAGTGTTATTATTGTATAAATTGTGCTCCTGGTTCTACTTCATTTCTGTCACCTTATAAAAGTCACAAATATAGTTATTTTTAATATTGATATAAGGCATATATTGTTCTAAATCTGCTCACTTCATTCTGAATCCATAAAAAATTTTTTCCACATCTTTCAGAAATCTTTTTCTGTCTTTCTTACAATAGTGCTACATAACCTTTACCACAAATTATTCAATTGTTCCTCAATTAATGGGCAACTTGTGACTTTGATTGTGTTTCCTCAATATTTGAACTCATTCTTCCTGGTTGCTTGTAATATTTTTTTCTTTTCTTTGGAAGTTCCGGATTTGGGCAATGACATATTCTTTCTTTTTTAAAATTTCCCTTTTGTTCCAACATGTCCAGGTAATTTTCTTTAATAATTTCATTATACATATGTAAAAAAAAAATTTCTTGATTTTGGTTTTTAGGTAGTACAATGGTTCTTAAGATATATCTCCTTGATATGCTTTCCTGATCAACTGTTTTTGATTCAAGATAGTTTTCTCTATTTTCTTGTTCTTGTGAAATTGTTTTATGAATTCTAGTAGTTTCTTGGATTTGTTCATTTCCAACTGGTTCATTCTGATTTTTAGGGAATTTTTTTACTAAGAAAAGGTATATCTTGTGCTAAGCTACTGATCCTTTTTTTTTTAGTTCTCATTTAGGTCTCATTTGTTTTATATCCTTAAAAAAACAACTCTTACATCATTTCAAAAAAAACAATCTATTTGGTGAACAGAGTTAAGATGGCAGACTAAAGGGTCACAGCAGTCAAACTTCCTCAAAAACTTCTACAAAATGACTTCAGAAAAGACCTAATCAAATTTTGGCAGAAATGTAAAAAAAACAAAACAAAACAATAACAACAACAAAAAACAGCCAGAGTTATTCATTGTTTCATCTCCTAGCAGCTTAGAGAATGTCTATAGATAGGAAGTAGTGGCTAATTGTGAGCAAGGTGTGTAGATTACTGCAAAAGTGGCACCTTCTGTGAACCTTAGAAGATGAAGATAACACTAGGCCCACACAACTCACAAGAATGGTAAGGCTACTGAACACCTAGTCATAAAAGACATTACATAGGACCCTGGACTAGTCTTGGGCTCAGGATCTAGTGCCATTTGGCAGTTCCACAGTCTATAATTCAATTCTGAGTCCCAATTCCAGGATAGAAGGAACATTCCCAGTCACAAGAGAGTAGAAGCCAGATCTTGGTAAGGAACAGAATGCTGAGGAGGAGGGCAGCAACCAGAACTCACCTTGAACATACCATTTTGGAAGAAGCAAAACACTGCAGGTCCCCAGAAAGAACCATAGAAGTTCAAGACAGTCATCTCTCCAACAGATAAGCACAGGTTAACTCTAATAAAAAGTCCATAGCTAAGAAATAAAATGAGAAAAGGAGCAAAGAACTTATCACCAACCTTTCTCTTAGCCTCTTTCCCTTCCTTCTTTGTTGCCTAAGATGGATTGTTATATCCAACTGTGAATGGAAATATGTGTGTATACATATATGTGTGCATGTATGTATTTAGTGACAGAGAAGCTCAAGACGTATGACACTTAGATGACAATGATGGAAAGATCTGCGAGTAAAACCTCAAAGATAAAATGCAGATTAGATTTAAGCTAAAGGGGAGTTTATAAAATATCTAAAGGAAGAGAAAAAAGTAAAAGAAATGGTTTTAAAACTCAAATAAGATTAGTAGAGGAAAACTGGCAAAAGAGATGAGAGAAAGAAAATCATGAAAAGATCATTAATAGGTTGGCAAAAGAGATATAAAAACTTTATTGAAGAAAATAACTTCTTATTGGAATTGATCAAACAGAAACTAATGACTATGAAAAATGAAGAAAAAACAAAATAAAGCAAGAAGAATGCAAAAATAAAATTTAATGTAAAACATAACATAAAAAGATATTTAGAAAACTGATCAATGAGAGGTAATATAATAATTCCTGGACCTTAATGCCCAAATGAAAGAAGAAATTACAGAGAAAAAGTACAATGATGTCATAGAACCAGAAGGCAAAGTAAAAGTTGAGAAAATCAATTAATCACCTTCCCAAAGAGACCCCAAAATGAAAACTCTCAGGAATTCAAAGCTCAGAGGTCAAGAAAAAATATAATAATTGTCCAAAAAGAGACCCTTAAAATACCATGAAGCAATGATTAGGATCACAGAAGATGTAGCAGCTACCATTATAAAGAAGCAGAAGACTTGGAATATGATATTCTGCAAAACAAAGGAGCTAAGATTACAATCAAGAATAAGCTACCTAGCTAAATTTAATGATTCATGTGGGGAAATGGATATTTAATGCAATAGAGTACTTTTTTTTTTCACTTTTAACATTGATTTTCACAGAATTTTTGGGCTCCAAATTTTCTCCCTCCTTGTTCCCTCCCCCCACCCCAAAACACCGAGCATTCTAATTGCCCCTATCTCCACTCCACTCTCTTCTCCATCATTCCTCTCTGCCCTTGTCTCCATCCTCTCCTCTGTCCTGTTGGGCCAAATAACTTTCTATACCCCTGTACCTGTATTTCTTATTTCCTAGAAGCAAGAATAGTACTTGACAGTTATTCCTAAAACTTTGAGTTGCAACTTCTTTTCCTCCCTCCCTCCCCTCCCCCTCCCTTTGGAAGGCAAGCAATTCAATATCAGCCAAATCTGTGTAGTTTTGCAAATGACTTCCATAATACTTGTGTTATATAAGACTAACTATATTTCCCTCCATCCTATCCTGCTTCCAATTACTTCTATTCTCTCTTTTGATCCTGTCCATCCCTGTGAGTGTCGACCTCAAATTGTACCCTCCTCCCCATGCCCTCCCTTCCATCGTCCCCCCCACCCAGTTTATCCCCTTGTCCCCCACCTTCTTGTATTGTAAGATAGGTTTTCATACCAAAATGAGTGTGCATTTTATTCCTTCCTTTAGTGGAATGTGATGAGAGTAAACTTCATGTTTTTCTCTCACCTCCCCTCTTTTTCCCCAAACTAAAAAAAAAATATTTTGCTTGCCTCTTTTATGAGAGATAATTTGCCCCATTTCATTTCTCCCTTTCTCCTCCCATATATTTCTCTCTCACTGCTTGATTTCATTTTTTTTTTAAGATATGATCCCATCCTATTCAATTCACTCTGTGCACTCTGTCTCTATGAGTGTGTGTGTGCATGTGTGTGTGTGTAATCCCACCAAGTACCCAGATACTGAATAGTTTCAAGAGTTACTAATATTGTCTTTCCATGTAGGGATGTAAACAGTTCAACTTTTATAAGTCCCTTATGACTTCTCTCTGCTGTTTACCTTTTCATGCTTCTCTTCATTCTTGTGTTTGAAAGTCAAATTTTCTTTTCAGCTCTGGTCTTTTCATCAAGAATGCTTGAAAGTCCTCTATTTCATTGAAAGACCATTTTTTCCCCTGAAGTATTATACTCAGTTTTGCTGGGTAGGTGATTCTTGGTTTTAGTCCTAATTCCTTTGACTTCTGGAATATCCTATTCCATGCCCTTCGATCCCTTAATGTAGAAGCTGCTAGATCTTGTGTTATTCTGATTGTATTTCCACAGTACTTGAATTGTTTCTTTCTAGCTGCTTGCAATATTTTCTCCTTGACCTGGGAATTCTGGAATTTGGCCACAATATTCCTAGGAGTTTCTCTTTTTGGATCTTTGTCAGGTGGTGATCGGTGGATTCTTTCAATATTTATTTTGCTTTCTGGTTCTACAATATCAGGGCAGTTTTCCTTGATAATTTCATGAAAGATGATGTCTAGGCTCTTTTTTTGATCATGGCTTTCAGGTAGTCCCATAATTTTTAAATTGTCTCTCCTGGATCTATTTTCCAGGTCAGTTGTTTTTCCAATGAGATATTTCACATTATCTTCCATTTTTTCATTCTTTTGGTTTTGTTTTGTGATTTCTTGGTTTCTCATAAAGTCATTAGCCTCCATCTGTTCCATTCTAATTTTGAAAGAACTATTTTCTTCAGTGAGCTTTTGAATCTCCTTTTCCATTTGGCTAATTCTGCTTTTGAAAGCATTCTTCTCCTCCTTGGCTTCTTGAACCTCCTTTGCCAATTGAGTTAGCCTATTTTTCAGGGTGTTATTTTCTTCCGCATTTTTTTGGGTCTCCTTTAGCAGGGTGCTGATTTGTTGCTCATACTTTGCTTGCAAGTCTTTTATTGCTCTTCCCCGTTTTTCCTCCACCTCTCTAACATGATTTGAAAATTGTTTGGGCTCTTTATGACCTTTTCCCAGAACTGATCCCATTGAATGGGCTGGGATGTAGAAGCACTGACTTCCGTGTCTTCCCCTGATGGTGAGCACCGCTCTTCCCCATCAGAAGGGAGGGGAGGAGAAACCTGCTCACCAAGAAAGTAACCCTCTATAGTCTTGGTTTTTTTCCCTTTTCTGGGCATTTTCCCAGTCAGTGACTTGAGCTCTGAATATTCTCCTCATACCCACCTCACCTCCAGATCCTCCCAGCCCGTGCTTGGGGTCTGAGATTCAAATGCTGCTTCCCAGCCTCAGTGCTTTGGGCGGGGGCAGAGCTGCTATTCAGTGTGATATTATGTTCAGGTGCCCAGGTGGGGGCAGGGCCCGCCTCACAATCTCAGTTCCCTCAGGGGGTTTATGTGGAGACCTTCAACAATGGATCCAGGCTCCTGCCTGCTTGGGGAGCCCTGGTCTGCTCCCACCTCTGCTGTTGCCTCCCGAGGGGGCCTGAGTATGGGGGCACCCCACTCCCCTCTCGACCCACCAAAGAGACCTTCTCACCAACCCCCGTCACCTGTGGGTGGAGGGCCCCGCACGGCCGCTGGAGATCCCGTCCCTGAAGTCTGCTCGGATCTGTTCCTCTCGGTGCCGGGGCCGGGGCAGGGCTGGGTTGGGCTCCGCGTCCGTAGCGCGACGGACCTTTTGCGAGAGGTTTGCAGGTCCCTCTGGAACAGAAATCTTATCCGCTCCACTATTATGTGGCTTCTCCTGCTCCCAAATTTATTGGCGGCTCTTTACTACAGATATTTCATGGGCTGTGGGTTCGGAGCTAGTGTATTTGTGTGTTTCTACTCCGCCATCTTGGCTCTGCCCTGAAATAGAGTATTTCTGAGCCTTCCTAATTAGAAGGCCAGAAATGAATAGAAAATTTGACACCTGAGAGAAGTATAAAAAAGTAAACATGAATAAGAAATCTTAAGAGACTTAATAGGGTCAAACACTTTACACTCCTTTATGGCAAGATGATACATGTAACACCTAAAAATTTTGTACTAATTTAGATTAGAATTATATTAGTAGTTGATTGTATACAACTAGAAATTTAATTTTTAATTTAGTTAATTGAAAAAGAGAAAATAAATACAATTAGAAAGAACTACGTAAATATAGGCCATGAAGATGAATCTATTATATTAGGATGACCTCAGAAAAAGACTGAGAGTGTGAGAAAGAGGGATGCACTGGAATGAGGGGCATAGGGAGAAGCAGAATGGAGGAAATATATCATATAAAAGACATAAAAAAAGGAAGAATATTTTTTATAGTAGAGGAGGAAATGGAGGTCAGTGGGTAACACTTGAATTTCACTCTCATTTGAACCAACCATCAGTTGTATAGAGAGATTCATCTTAGACAACAAAGAAGGAAGGGAAGAGGCTAAGAGAAAGGCTGGTGGTCAGTGAGAGGGTAGGTTAAAGGAAGAAGTGATCAAAACTTAAACATATTTTTGAGCAAGGAACAGGGTAACAACAGAGATAAACAGAAGAAATGGAGGGAAATACATAGTTAGCAATCATAATTGTGAATATGAATTGAATCAACTCAGTAGTAAAACAGATAAAGAGAAAATGCATTAGAAATCAGAATTCATCTATATAATGTTTAAAAGACACACCTGAAATAGAAAAACATGCACAGAGTTACAAAAAGGGGCTGATGCAAAATCTATTTAGATTCAGCTGAAATAAAAATAGGTACTGGTAGCAATCATTCTACAAAGCAGTTATGATCAAAACAATTGGGTACTTTATAAGAAATGGAGTATCTGATGAATGGAATAGATTAGGTCACAATATACAAAAGTAAACGACCACGGTAACCAACAATTTGGTAACCTCAAACATCATAGCTATTGAGTCAAGAACTAACTATTTACAAAAACTGCTGGAAAAACTATAATGTCATCTAAAGAAACAAGGCAATGACACACATCTCATACTCCATATTAAGATAAGTTCAAAACAGTTACAAGATTTAGAAATAAATGGAGATATCATAAGAAAGACAACATGAGATGGGAATAGTGCTAGAGCCAAGATGGTACAATAAAGGCAGGGACTCTCCTGAGCTCTTCTTTGAAATCTTCCAAATACCTTAAAAAATGACTCTAAACAAATTCTAGAGCAGCAGAATCTACAAAAAGGGAGAGTGAAATAAATTTCCAACCAAAGACAACTTACAAGGTCAACAGGAAAGGTCTGTTGGAGCAAGCTGAGAGAAGAGTACAGTCCAGCACAATTTGTGCCAGCACAAATCAGCCCCCAGTGAGTCCAGAACAGGCCTTGTGGCAATTGAATTGCTGGCAGTTGTAGCAGTTTCTGGACCTCTCAGCCCATAGACACCAGAGACAACATAGAAGATATGCTGGAAGAGTCTGTTGCACCAAGGTGAGAGTGGAATGCAGGCCAACACAAGCCCAGCCAGAACAGTTTGGCCCCAGCTGATAAGGATTTGCCAGAGCTCTCCTTACCCCTCCAGATACCTTTAAATAAAGACTCTAAACAAATTTTAAAGCAGAAGAACTCACAAAAAGACAGAGTGAAACCATTTTCCAGCCCAAGACAACTTGGAAGGTTGGTAGAAAACATCTATTGCACCAGAGTGAGAGAGTAGTGTAGGTAGAGCAGATAGGATTTCAGCAAACCAGAAGCAGGCCTTGGGAACCATTGAATAAGCAGCAATAGTGGCTGCTTCCAAAGTTCTCTGCCTGTAGTCATTAATAGGGTTGAATAACTGTACAGAAGATCAGAGGAGTCTCTTTGCTAGCACTGCCGTTAGAAACTCTGTTGCTTTGCCTACACTCAGATCTGGGTCCCAGTCCTAGATGGCAGTCTCAGGGAGAGAAGGAACACTACTAGCATAGCAGAGCTTGTGGCAGCAGTGGAAGGGCAAGCCTCTTCACAGTTGCAGGGCAGAAAAGAGTACTTGTGGTCACTCACAGAACAGACCCCAGGTCAGGAAAGTAGAAAACACCTCTCATTAGAACATACCACCTTGGAAGAACTGAAAACTTAGATATTCCTAGCAGTATCTCTGAAAACAGCTGCACAAAACCCCTGAAGCTTGCAACCTCCATCCTGCAAGCAGAACTTTGCTTTAACAAACAGCTAAAAATCAAGTAATATGCTGAGAAAATGAGCAAGTAATAGGAAAAAAAAAATAACACCAACTATTAAAAGTTATAATGTTGAAAAGAAAGATCAAAACATACACTCAGAAGGAGAGAGCAGAGCCAAAGCTCCCACATCCAAAACCTCCAAAAAAATATAAATTGGTCTCAGGCCATAGAAGAGCTCAAAAAGGATTTTTAAAATCAAGTAAGAGTGGTGGAGGAAAAATTGGGAAGAGAAGTAAGAGTAATGAAAACAATCATGAGAAAAGAATAAATGGTTGGTGAAGGAAACTGAAAAAAAAATACTGAAAAAAATAACACCTTTAAAAAAATACTAGGTCAAATGGCAGAAGAGGTCCAAAAAGCCAATGAGAAGCAAGCCTGGAAAAGCAGAATTGTCCAAATGGAAAAACAGGTCCAAAAACTCACTGAAATAAATACTTCCTTAAAAATGAGAATGGAGCAAATGGAAGTTAATGACTTTATAAGAAGCAATAAAACAAAACTAAAACAATGAAAAAATAGAAGACAATGTGAATTATCTCACTGGAGAAACAACTGATCTGAGAAATAGTTCCAAGAGAAATAATTCAAAAATTATCATATTACCTGAAAGCCATGATCAAAAACAGAGCACAAATGTTATCTTTCAAGAAATTATAAAGGAAAACTTCCCTGATATTCTAGAACCAGAGGGTAAAATAAAAATTGAAAGAACCCCCCAATTACCTCCTGAGTGAGATCCCAAAATGAAAACTTCCAGGAATATTATAGACAAATTGCAGAGTCTCCACATCAAGGAGAAAATATTGCAAGCAGGCAGAAAAAAAAATCAAGTAATGTGAAGCCACAGTCAAGATAACACAAAATTCAGCAGCTTCCCCATTAAGGAATCTGAGGGCTTTGAATATATATTGTGGAGGGCAAAGAAGCTAGGACTGCAACCAAATCACCAACCCAGCAAAACTGAGTATAATCATTCAGGGGAAAAAATGGATATTCAGTGAGGCAGAGGACTTTCAAGCACTCTTGATAAAAAGACCAGAGCTGAATAGAAATTTGACTTTCAAATACAAGACTCAAGAGAAGTATAAAAAGGTTTTTTTTTATAAGGGACTTAATAAGGGAAATTACAAAGGACTTAATAAGGTTAAACTGTTTACATTCCTATATGGGAATACATTTGTAACTCATAAGACTTTTCTCATTATTAGTTATAAGGAGCATATACATATATATATATATATATATATATATATATATATATATATATATATATAAAGGGGGGGGGCACCATGGGTGTGTATGCATAATGCATTTTTCCTTTATTATTAATGTAATTTTGCTTCTTGATGGGAAGATCTTTCCTATCCATTAATAGACCCATGTAACCCACTTAAGTCACATGGAAGCCTGAGTCATATCAGTCAAGTCATGTGAAACTGGAAGGGGTAAAGCAGGAAGGGTTGAACAAGAAGAGGTGGAGCTAGAACAGAACTGAGAAGTTAGTCAGAAAGCAATCAGAGATGGAAAAGGCAGCAACTAGCATGAGTGAGTGAGCTTGTTTGAGATTTTGTTCAGGGGAGTCTGTTTGTGATTTGTTACAGGGAGTTGGTTTGTGGGAAACCTAACAAAGGGAAGACTTGGGGATGAGAGCGCCCCCTGAATTGTTATTGTGGATAGATTTCTTTGTCACTGTGATGGATTTTCTTTCTGGTGTTGAGATTTGGCTTTCTGGTATTTGAATAGATGTTTTGCTTCTGTCTTCCACGTGGAAAGTCTTGTATTTTGCCATTCAGAATTACATAGACATATTCATGACTACCATAGATGCTGTGAACATCACATTGGCGCTAAAGGATGTGAGTTGAACATGAAGGAATGATATCTGAAAAAAAAAATTAAGCTGTGAGAGAGGAATGTACTGGGAGAAAGAGAAAGGGATAGGTAGAATAGGGAAAATTATCTCCCATAAAAGATGCAAGAAAAAGCTTTTACAATGGTGAGGAAGAGGGAAAGGTAAAGGGGAAGAGGCAGTCAGAAGCAAAACATTTTTGAGAAGGGACAGGGTGAAAGGAGAGAGAGAATAGAATAAGTAGGGATAGGTAGAATATCATGGAAGGAAATACCATTAGTAATAGTAACTGTAAAAAAAATTTGAAGCAAGGTTCTCTGATAAGGGTTTCATTTCTCTAACATATAGAGAACTGTGCCAATATTATAAAAAGAAGTGTCATTCCCTAATTGATGAATGATCAAATGATATAATCAGTTTTTAGATGAAGTAATTAAATCTATCTATAGCCATATAAAAATATTCTCACTACTGATTGTAGAAATGCAAATTAAAACTATTTTGAGGAACTACCCCATACCTATTAGACTGGCTAATAGGACAGAAAAGGTAAATGACAAATGTTTGAGAGGATGTGGGCAAAATAAGACATTAATATACCATTGCTGGAGTTGTGAACTTATTCAACCATTCTGTAGAGCAATTTGGAACTATGCCTAAAGGACTATAATATCATGCATACCATTTGACCAAGTAATACCTCTGCTACCAAAAGAGATTTTAAAAAAAGGTGAAGTGCCTACATGTACAAAAATATTTTTAACAGCTCTTTTTTGGAGGTAAAGAATGAGAAATTGAGGGAGTGTCCATCAATTGGAGAACGGCTGAACGAGTTGTGGTACATAATTATTGACAGAATACTATTATAATATAAGAAATGATGAGCAGGATGTTCTCAGAAAAACCTAGAAAGATTTGCTTGGGTTGCCGCAAAATGATATGTACTAGGTATAAAGTAGCGGCAATATTATAAGATGATCAGCTGTGAATGCCTTAGCTATTCTTGCAATACAGCAATCCAAGACAACTTTGAAGGACTTAGGATGAAAAGTACTATCCATCCCCAGAGAAAGAACTGATGGTGCCTGAATACAAATTGAACTATACTTTTAAAAAATTTCTTTATTTTTCTAGAGTTTTTTTTGTCTATGTCTTCTTTCACAACATTATTGTTATGGATATATTTTGCATGACTACACATATGTAATCTCCGGGGAATTGCTTGCCTTCTCAATGAAGTTGGGTGAGAAGGAAGGAAAAGAGAGAATATGGAACTCAAAGTTTCAAAAACAAATGTCAAAAATTGTTTTTACATGTAACTAGAGAAAAATTAAATACTAATTGAACACAAAAAACAATTGTGAACTGGTCCAATCATTCTGGAGAATGATTTGAAACTATGCCAAAAGGGGTATAAAACTGTTCAAATCTTTAAAACCAACAGTCCATTTACTAGGTCAGTTTCCCAAAGAGATCAAAGGAAAAGGATCTATGTATACAAAAAATATTTAAAGCAGCTCTTTTTTGTGGTAGCAAAAAATCAGAAATTGTAGGGCTGTCTGTCAATGGAGGAACAGTTGAATGAATTGGAGAATATGATTATTATGGAACACTCTATTGTGTTATAAGACATGCTGAAGAGGAGGTTTTCAGTTTCATAATCAGGACTTGGAAGATTTATATTAACTGATGTAAAGGGAAGTGAGCAGATCTAGACAAGAACTGAACATAGTAAAATCAATATTGTTATATTGATCAACTATTAAAGCCCTAGTTACTCTGATCAAAATTGTGGTCCTTGATAATTCCAAAAATTCATAATGAAAAATGCTATACATCTCCAGAGCAAGAATTGATGACCTCTGAGTGTAGATTGAAGCATATTTTAAAATTAATTCTTCTTGTTTTTTTCTAATGTGGATGTATTTTGCATATATTTAAGTGTATAACAGGTATCAGATTTCTTCTCAATGGCTGAGGAATGGGATTGATGAAGGGAGAAAAATTGAAACTATTACTTTTAAAAGGAACTTTAATTGTTTTTGTAGGTAAAGTATTTTTTTCTCTTTGAGTATTTAATTGCAATTATTTTCAGTTATTCTCCTCTTCCATGTCTGATTCTTCCCACTCATATGTATCATAAAAGTTCTTTTGTTGTTTACTCACTTTTCTTGGCAAAGTCTCAGGGATTCAATTCTTTTTCTTCCATTATATGGGCATCAAATCAAATTAACCATCTTTCCTTTACCCCTGGAAGATTTTCTTTAGGTCATACCCTCCCATTCAACCCATGTATTCTTCTTCACTATGATGACTAAAGTTTTCTTTTTCTCTGATTAGTCTTATTAAAGTCTTCTTTTGATTTAGGAAAGTGAAGAATAAAAGAACTTTTTTATTGATTCTCACTTAAATCAGTGGTTTCCCTCCTCCATTGAGAAAACCTTGTTGAGACCCTTAACGTGAGAAGGAAAAGGAAAGAAGTAGGAATTTTAAATTCCATTTAACTCCTTGTTAGGTCCTTTTCTTCCACAATCCTCCCCTACTGACAGACAGACAGACAGACAGACACATAGATAGATAGATAGATAGATAGATAGATAGATAGATAGATAGATAGATAGATAGATAAATAGATAGATAGATAGATAAACTATCAGCCTGAGCAGTTTAGTGTTTTCTTCACACTAAAGCATTTTTTTCTTAGTGATTAGTTTTTGGTTTTGTTGGGGTTTTTTATTTGTTTGTTTGTGTGTGTGTGTGTGTGTGTGTGTGTGTGTGTTTTAACTTTAGACAAAATCTTTCAGTTTCAGATTAGTCTTTGAGGGATTTCTTCTTGCTGAGTCCACTGAGACTTTTAGAGTGAAGTCTTTCACTTTTCATGGTCTTCCCTCAGGGTATTTCTTACCACTGAATTCTGTAGCCTTTCAATGTCATTTTTAAGAGAATTTGGATCATATTTTTAGTTTATCTAAGGATTGAATTGTTTAGTATTCATTTTATTTGCTATTTCCTTCTATATCTCCATCTTAGTCTCTTAGAATTCAGTACAAATGATCTACTAATAGCCAGATCCAATGACTTTTCTTAATCCTTAAATTCTTTGCTATTATTGTAGCAATTCACACTCTTACTGATACCCTCCTGAATACCCTTCTTTCTTGTCTTCTGAGATAGTACATTTTCCTTATTCTCTTCATACCTTGCCAGTCAACTCCTTTTCTGCATATTTGCCTGCCTTCTCACCCTCTTCCAAAGCTCTGTAAAATGGATATTTCCAAAGTCTTTCTTTAGACCAATTCTCTCTTCACTTTCTTGACATCCAATTCCAAAGCTGGTTCAAATTTTACCTCTAGTGTAGAAAACTATTAAATTTGTATCTTCAGATTTAACCTCTCTATTCAGTTTCATGACAACCTCTGAAACTTCCAACAAAACATTTTCATCTTAATGATACACTGACATCTTAAATTCAGTACACCATATTTGCTCCCAAATATCTGATTCCAAATAGTTTTACCATTTTTGTCAACTACAGTATGATTTGCTTAGTCTTATGTATTTGAGGCTTTGGTATTGTTTTTTTAATTCTCATATAAGAGTTGGGGAAATGACTTGATTTTAGAGTGAAGGAAACCTGCTCTGAATTCCACTGCATATCACTTCCTACCTGTGTGATTTCATAGAAGTCATTCAGCTTTTTAACTTTAATTTCTTTATCTATAAGATGAAGTGATGGACTTGATGGTCTTTAAAGACACTTCCAAATTTAAAAATATATTTACATTATATTTATATTATTTAACTGTGATATTAGTCACCAAAAATACATCAATTCTAGTTCCATATCTCTTGAATCCATCTCTTCCTTTCTTATTTCACTGGTACCATCCTAGTATAGCATCAGCATGACACAGATTCACACTTCACTCCTTTCTCTCTAACTAGGGCAGGTTCATTCATCACCCTTCCACTCCTCTACCCCCCCCCCCACACACACACACAATACACTTTCTCTAATCAATTCCCAACAAACAGTGTATTTCCTCCATTTACCATAGCCCTCAGCAATATAACACCAAAGCCTGTCTTTCTCCTTCCGCATATCTTAAAGAATTGAAGACATGAAAAAGTACTCTTGAAAAGTGTTCCTTGTCAAATTATGTGTGTGTTTGTCCTTTGTTGTTGAAGAAGACCATGCCATCAGAGAAATGATGACATGACTTGCACTTGACTTTGTTTTGAGTGAGGAAGGGCTGTGCAAGTCACCAGACTCACTTCTCCTCCAGAGCCATCTGAATCCAGTGACCAGATATTCATCAGGATGACTGGAGATGACCCAGGATGAGGCAGTTGGGGTTAAGTGACTTGCCCAAGGTCACACAGCTAGTGAGCGTCAAGTGTCTGATGTGAGATTTGAACTCAGGTCCTCCTGACTCCTGCACTGGTGCTCTAAACACTGCATCACCTAACTGCCCCATATATATGTGTGTGTGTGTGTGTGTGTGTGTGTGTGTGTGTGTGTGTGTGTGTGTGTGTGTGTGTGTGTGTGTGTGTATGTATATAGGTAGTGGAGAAGGATAAGGGTTTGGGTGCATTTCTTAGGAGGGAGAGAGGCAGAATAGATAGCTCTAACCTTTCTCTTCCTAACCTTTTCTAAGAGACACTTTCATTCCTGCCAGAAGGTAAAAAGGATGTTAGGGCTAAAGGTCCCTACTCCAATCTCCTCAGAGAGAGGATATTGGATTAGAAGTATATGTATCTGATTCCTAAAATTTCATTTGTGTAGGGGATATCATTGAGTTCCATTTAACTTTTGATCTCTATCATTTTGGGTAGAAGAGGAACTCCAGACTCTATATCTGAAACTTGACCCATATCCCACCTAACTATCAAGGTCTGGAAAACTACCTTTGATGTATTTAAAGTCTATTTGCTTTGATTTTATGACTTTATCACACTCAGTAAAGGATGTGAGTGTCTGGAAGCAGAGAGGATACAGAGATGCTCCAGTCGAACCTCACTGAAGGAATCACTTGGGGAGGATGTTAAAGGAGAAATTCAGTTTCAGCCTCAGCTTTGGCCTTGATCTACTCTCTTTCCTCCCATGTATTAGAAAAGAGTCTTTTGTACTTGGGAAGATGTGGAAGTTTTGGAGATTGCTATTATCATCGATGGAATGAAGAAAAAAGATAACTTCAAGTTTCTGTGAGGAACTCAGCAGAAAAGTTACATCATGTTATGTAATATCTTATCCTCAAGCTAAAGTGGATTATAGATAACAAAAGGTAGTCTTTTACCAGTCAATCTCTTTCCCAGTCAATCAGATCTCATCAAAGCATCACATCTCTTCCAGTCAGCACAGTTCTCAGTAAACCAACCAAAGAGGCTGCTTGTCTCTAGCCAGCTGTCAATTCAAAAAACTGATGTTCTCTCCTGTCTTTTGATGTCTTGACTTCTGTTACCAGTTCCTCTTGTCACCATCTGTGTCCTCTGTCTCCAGATGCTTTTCTAACTTTTCTTGTGCTCAGTTTCAGACATTACTTATGATCAATTTCTAATTAATAATGCTTCAAATCGGCACTCCTTATGACTATCTATCTCTACCTTATATTGAAAAATCTAATATCCATAGTTCTATCAGGTATGAAACAAAGAAAGAACATATAATTTTCCTGTTGTTTACAAACAGTTCTATACTTTGCTTCATTTGTTTCACATTTAGATTGTTTTATTTAGATTTTATTTTTTAATTAGCGTAATTGTTTCCCACCCCCTTGTTAGGAAAAAAAAAGGAAAAACAAACCCTTTTTTAAAAAGTGCAGTCATGCTAAGCAAATTCTGTGTCTTGAATGTAAAACTTTTCAATAAGAATATGAGTAGTATAGTCAGTCCATCAATCTTTTGGAATCACGTTTGGCCATTGAATTGATCAGATTTCTTTAGTCATTCAAAGGTGTTTGTCTTTATAATAGTGCTATTGTTTAAATTCTCCTCATGGTTCTGCTCACTTGATTCTTTATCACTTCATAGAAGTCTTCATGGGTTTCCTGAGAAACAATCCCTTTCAGCATTTCTCATGGTACAATTATATTTTATTACTATTACATGACATAATTTGTTCAACCATTACCCAATTGATTAGCACTCTTCATTTCTACCTCTTTGTCACTACAAAAAAGAACTTTTAACTATTGTCTTTAAAAGCGTGAAATCACTAAAATCTAAGTTACCTGCAGGAAAACTCTGCATGCAACCATCTTTACCTTAGTCAGAATTCTTTCCTCTGAGATGCTTTCAAGTAGATCTTCTCAATATATTTTGCTGAGAGATCTTCTTTCAGTTCTCAGAATTATCTCAAATTGCCTTTTTGCACTGTTACTAAAGAAATTTCCTTCTTCTACCCCTTTCAGCATATAAAATGTCCACATAGGAAAGGGACAGTATCATATGCAAGTACAGAATCTCATTAATATCTCTCTGGACTATTATAATAGTAATTTAACATGTCACTCTTTCCCTGATCAAATCCATTCTTTACATTTCTGCTACATTTTTTTTCATGTAGACATATGATCTTGAATGTCCTTTTATTGTTGACTAGGTCAAGTTGAAACTTTATTGCCTAACAGTCAAGATTCTCAACAATCTTCAATTACACTTTCTAGCCTTTGTACTACTTGACAATGCAGTCCAAGTTCTAGCCAAGCTAAGCAAGGCCATCTGCTAATGTACACCAGCATTTTTCCACCTGCTGCTCTCTGTTCATGCTGTTCTTTGTCCCTGGAATTCACCTATATCTTGAATATCTCTCTATTATCTACAAATGAATCCTAAGATTATTCCTTATGTATCCAAGTCAGTAAGGATCTGTCCTTTCTTATTTTCATTTTATAATCTAATTGAATACTTCTGTAACTTTATTATGTTGTATTAGAGTTATTTTTGTATATTTCTCATCCTCCACTAATCTGCAAGTTCCATGAAGGTAAGGGCTATAGCTTGTCAAAACCTTTTGTCCCTTATCAGCATCTAGTTTTAAGCATAGTAAATAATTACTAATATTTGTTGAATATTTCTGCCTCCTCATAGGATAATTTCCTTATCACTGTAGCTAGTTACTAGTAGTAACCCTACTCTCTGGGGGGCAGTGTTGTTATATTTTATGCCTTACCCCCAAGACATTCAGGTTTTCCAGTAGCCTGAAGAGTTTGTGGAGTCTCTCTTCTCTACATCAGCACGAGATCCCATTAATTGTTTTCTCCTATTTTTAGGCACTCTATGACTAGCACTTCAGCTCCATTGAACCACTTAACGTCAGGTTACCTTTTCAAAGGTATATTTACTTCAAAGATATAACAAGACCAAACAGGAAAACATTTGCTCTCAACATTTCAGAGATATATTTTTTAACCCTCTACCTGCTTCCACTACCATAGCTCATCTCTGTGTGTGGGAAGGGAGGGCTATTAAGCTAACAGATTATCTATGTAGTATATTAGCTATGTTCCCATATAACATTAATCCTAGTTCAAGTCCAAGTACAAATCTAATGTTATCAATTCTAGCTTTTGCTTCTCAAAACTTTGTTGGTGGGATCAAAACACTCATTCTGTATTCTTGGACTCCTTTGTCTCTATCACACACACACACACACACACACACACACACACACACACACACACACACACTTCTTGATCATATGGAAGACTCTACTTGCTTTTCCTAAGAAGGAAAAGCACAAAGACCCAGGCCCATTTCTCAGAACCATATATTCTAAATGGAGTGAGAGGAAAGCAATTGGCCCTCAGGCTCTTCCACCTTATGTCATGGTGTGAGCAACATTGTCCTTCATCCTTAGATACTAAGGTAGCAAAAAGCCATAATCTTGATCAAAAAGACATTTTAAAGATGTAGGCAGTGCCAAAACCACAGCTAATTCTGACTGCACAGATAATGGCAAAGGCTGCTCCCAATCACACTTGGTATGCCAATGCAGAATGTCCAATGTCTACATATGTTCTGATCCTCCAGTCTGCTGGAACCATATTCCTAGCATTATTTATGTTGGGGATGCCATATTAGGTGATCCTTTCCATTTGAAAAAAAATGCATTAACCAGTAAATAGGATGGAGCGCATTTTGAACACAATGCTCCCAATCCAGAACAATCCTTTGAAATATCTGTGTAGGCATAAACTTGTTCTTTCATTTGTTTTTCCAGTGCTATAGAGGAAAGAATCTCAAAACAATGAATGTGGAATGATTATACACACAAATACACATGTATGTTTGTATGTTTATAATCTAACGGGTATAGGTGAAAAATCACAATTGTCCTCAAATGCAAAGTTCTGCATTTCTCCATTTTATTTAACAAACATTATTGCTTGTTTAGTATTCAACAGGTGCTTTGTTCAGTGCTCAAAAGGCTTACTTCAAGCCACCACCAAAACAAAAGAATAGAAAAGGCAAAACTGACTTCCTATGTACCCAGGGAACATGGTCCCTAAAGAGCTTTTCAGACTACTTAGAGTTCTTTTCATACGGACTTAGGATTTTGAATCAACTAGAAATCACATCTTTACTCTTAGATGATAATACTATCCCATGTGAAAATTTCCCCATTATTTCTTCAGTGCATATATAAGGCCATCCAACTAGGGTCTGGACAACATTTCCAAGGGTCCATTTGTACATGAATACTCAAAATTTCTCTAGAACTCCTCATACTAGGTAAAATTTCTTCTTGATCCATAATGGATCTGGAATTACATTCAATGAATCTGTGCCACTGTAAAAGTAATCCAAATGAAATTACAAACAATCTACAAAACATGTAAGCTTTGTTACAAAAAGTTTATAAAAAAATAATCAAATATTTCAGATTTCTAAGCACACAGGCAAACTTAAACCTGTGATGTTGTGGGTAATATTGCTTTAACAATAACACAAGAGTCTTAGGTCTATTTAAATGCAAACAGAAAAATAACATAAATGATTCTACTAGGCAACAGCATTCCAGGGGCACAAACTCCATATTTATCATATTAGACTCAAAGTCAATATTTATATAAATATCAGTAATACAACATCTTATATTAATATCAGTAATACATCTAAGTATTCAAGATTCAAGATTCAACAATATCTAAGTATTCAAGAAATCAACAAGTACAAAGTTTGTACATTTATATTAATGGAACTGACCTGTGAGGAAACAAATACCAGGGAAAAAAAAAGAAAGTCTTTATAATTATAACCTAAAAATGAGGGAGCTCAGTGGCACAGTGGTTGGAGCACTAATATTGGAATCTGGAAGACTTAAGTCCAAATCATTCCTCAGACACTTACTAACTGTATGACAGTAAGCAATCACTTAAACTCTGCCTCAGTTCCTCATTTGTAAAATTGAGATAATATTAGCAGTTACATCTTTGAGTTATGATGAGGACAAGATGATATTTATGATATTTATAAAGCACTTTGCAAATATTAAAGTACTATAAAAATGCTAGCTGTTACATTATTGCTGTTATTTTTTTAATCTATTTCTCCAGGATTGCACAAACAAGGGTATATAAAATCTTAAGTTCCAGGCAGAGAATCTCACCAAGGAACCCTACAAATGTAAAGTCTTCATTTTTATCCTAGATGAAGCCTATATGGTTTGCTCTGTTCCCCCTCTCTGAGACATAAGCCTGCTATATACACTCCAGTTTTTACCAATAAACTAAGGGAGTTGGGGAGTTTCTCTTCTTTGACATTAACTAGAGACCCACCCACTGTGACTCACATTTTAGGGTCCTAGTAACTAAACGTTCCTATTACATTTAACTATTTAAAATCAGATTAACTTTTTTCAAAATGTTATTTCCTTCAAATATAGCAAGAACAAATATATGAATATTTCCCTAACTAATTTGGGGGCATAACCCTAAGCACCCCTCTAAATCATTTCAGTCTCTGGAAAAAGGAAGGAATTAGGGTCACAGTTTATTTCCATTGATTCATAGCATTAGTCCCAAGTTCAAGTCCAAAGACTTACTATCTCTTAATGCTTCATTTCTGGATTTGCTATAACAGCCAACTTGGATTCATGGACTTGCAGATCCTGATGCCTTGAGCTCCTAGGTTTGAAACTCTACTACTTGCAAGATTAGAAGTGAGAAAGATAAAGGACAAAGCCAAAACCTAAGCCCATTTCTTAGATCTATAGGGCCTGTGGTATGAAAAGTGGGAGGGAGAAGAAGATATTCTTTAAGCTTTCCTTCTACCATAATGTGTTGCTAGCTATAAATGAAGGAGTTCTTCACCCTCAGACAGAAATTTAGGAAAAGTCATCTGAGTTCCTTACTCAAGTCTTTGAAAGATGCAATCAGTTCTAGGTAACCAGACAATTAAAAGAAAAGATGCTCCTAACCACTTGGTAGAGCAACACAGAATGTTCATGAATGTGTCCATTCTCCTGTCTCCTAGAAGCTGTCTCTATGCTACTTTTAGGTAACAGTACAGGACTACCAGAGGGCCTTGTACCTTACACATATTGCAACTTTACAAACAGTGCTAAACATTGGCAGTAACTTACAACTAGACGCTATCAAAGACATCATGTAATATGATCAGTTTTAATGTGGGACTATTAGTGGCTTGAATATTTGTATTCTGGAATTTTCTTCTAAGTACTGCCACAAATTAATCAACTAATAATGCATTTATATATATAATGCATGTGTGTGTGTGTGTGCATGTGTGTGTGTGTGCATGTATGTATATACATTTCAGGGAGGAAGATATCCTCCCCAATCACTGTGTTTATAAAGATATAAAGATATCCTTCCCAATCACAAAAAGGTTGTGATTTCCTGAAAAATCACATGATGAGGCAGTGGTTGAAATGACAGTAAATACCAGATCATTAGATTACCAATTGAGCACTATCCCTAAATCTTTGGATTCCCTAATTTCAGTCATAAAAAGAGTTTCTGCATTTAAATTAATTAGAAAAAAAGTTGAGCAATTGTTAGATAATAGATTGTCTTCAAGATTAGAAAAACATTTTTAAAAATATTAATACTGAAAAAGGATTAATGTATTCAAAGCAGACACATAGAATAAGGAGTGAAAAGGTACCTAGATGTCCAATCAGAAAAGCCTAATTTCAAATCCTGACTCAGACACTTATTAGCTTTGTTATGCTGGGTAAGTTACTAAGTTCTGAGTCTCGTTTTCCTGACTTAACAAATGTGGTTAATAGTAGCACTTATCTCTGAGGGTTGTTCAGAGAATCTCATGAGATAATATATGTAAGGTTCTTTGTAAACCTTAAGCATTACATAAATATTATTATTATTCAAATAAAATATATATCATGTCTGTGAAAAAAATAATGCATACATTACAATTCTCCTTAGAATTTTAGGTCAGACACAAACCTTAAAACACTGGGAAAATAAATTCAAAGAAAATCATTTTTTTTAAATGAGCACTAGCAGTCTTCCATCTCCTAATCCTAAGTCTTATGGGAGGCATTCATATAATGGACTTCCCCAAAAGACTGTGAAAAGGACTACAGATTTTCTGTTGCTAAGTAATATTGTGGAGAACACACACTGAATGCAAATGGTAAGCATACTATTGCCAAAATATTGTCCTGATCTCACCTACACATTTTCAGGTTCAAAAGAGATAGAAAAGCCCAGTTCCACCTGATATCTACATTAATTGGTATGCAGATACAGGTATATTTTAGGAAGGGGGAAAGGCAATCAATACAAACATTTGGCTGATTTTCTCAGATGCAGCCTCAACAAGGCAGCCTGCTGTCTGTATACCAGCATCTAATCACGCAGTTCAATGGCTTGCATCTATACCTGATGGTCAGACCACTTTTGCTCAAGGGTAAATGGCTGCCTTTAACTGCACCTGAAGATAATATTGGAGCTCAGGCCAATTCACCATGTGCTTTAAAAATTGCCAATCACAGGAGATTGATATGATGGGGCAAATGGTTAGCAAGCTTTTCATAGTTGAGTTTTTTCTCCCAAATTATCCTAATCCACTAAAATCCAAAGCAGTAGAAAGGCAATAAAATATTTTATCTCCATTCTAATAAACGCGCTTCTTTGTAATCTGTTTCCATGAAGCCAGGTAGAAACACTTTTTATTAATTGTAAATTTTATTTAGCATGCATTCAGGCAAATGGTCAAAGAATCCAGGAGTCAAGAACAGATGTTGGTAACCCCTAGAATGCATTGCATAGGATAGCAAGCCAGACTCTCTGAGATAGGAATGGCCCACTTGCTTCTTCCTCCTCACCTTTATCCTTCCTACCTTATTCCTACCACCATCCTGGAACCCAGGCTTCTCATATATCTCCCTTAATCATTCCTCCAACCTGTCTAACAAGGTTCTGATGGAAAGGTGATGTGTTTAAGCCTCAATATGTGACCAATTAAGCACCTGGCTCTGGTTTTCTGGACCCTGATTTCTTTCAATGATTTTCTCTCCTCCACATTTAACCATGGACAAGTTTCATTCACATGGCTCTATGGATATAAAGATGAATGGGAATTTTAGCAGGAAGGAATTATAGAAATAATTTAATCCAACTCCTTCATTTTATACATGAAACAAACACTTACTTAAACCCTTACTCTCTGTTAGGCACTGTGCTAAATCCTGGGGATAAAAGACAAAAGGTAGTCTTTGCCCTCAAGGAGATCATAATCTAACAGGGAAGACTATGAATAATGATATTAAGCACCAATATCTTGGGGTAATTCAGAACTTTCCCCTACCCCTTCTTCCAAAGTTTAGACTTTAAGTTCAGGTTTCGGTTTTTGGTTTTTCCTCAGTAGATTACTGATAATGAGATTGCTTTGACTTTCCTGTTTTAGTTAAATCCCACCCAAGCTTGCAAGAAATTTAATCTGAAGTAAGGAAGCTACTTTACACAAACCTGAGTGGAGACAGATTCTTTTGCCCAGATGGTTAGACTGGAAGTGGTCTGTTATAGCTGAGAGTAGTCTGATATAGAGATATTTTCTCTGGCCAGGGGTGAAATGATGATAGAGTGGCATCAGCCCCTATTGGAAGGATGTGTAAAATGTATAGCCTGACCTGAGTGAGTTCAGTTGCTAATTGCCTCTCCCATGTATTCATATGCCTGCAGGCCTGCCTTGAGAAAAGTGAGAAATAAATGCTCATACAGCCTAAGTGTGTTTGTCTTAGACTGAACTCTGGAGGTTGACAAGACAAATATATTCAAAACAAGTTATAGCTAATGCTGTATAGCAGGTAAAGACATGACCTTGAACTCAGGAATACCTGAGTTCATGACCTGTTTCTAATACATACTGGCTATGTATGCTTTGACTAGTCACTTTGGCTAGTCACTTAACCTCTAAGTTATCTAGGAAGCTACCTAAAGCTATAAATTATAGGGAAAGCAGTAATTTGAATTTAGATATGGAGTTTCTTCATTTTAAAGTTCTGTGTACAAGTGGAATCCTTCCAAACCCCATCATTCTCTTGTTTAGCATAATTTGGCTCCACTAAAGCTTATGTAGGTGAGGGGAAGGGTAAATAATTCTGGTGAAACAATTCAGAAGTTACTAACAGTTTACTTTTTTTTATTTGTTTCCTTGTTGTTATTGTTCAGTCTTTTCAGTCATGTCTGATTCTTCATGTCCCTGTTTGGGGATTCCTTGGCAAAGATACTAGGGTAGTTTGCCATTTCCTTCTCCAGAACACTTCACAAATGAGGAAACTGCAGCAGGATTAGGTTACTTTCCCAGAGCCACACAGCTATTTGGAGTGTCTGAACTTGGAAAGATGAGTCTTCTGGACTCCATGCCTGGTATTCAATCCACTGTGCCACCTACCTGTCAGTTAGTTAATAAGACCTAGGATTTATATAGCACTTTGAGGTTTATAAAGTATTTTATAAATACTTTATAAATGTCTCATTTAATTCACCTCTGAGAGGTTAGGTTCTATTATCCTGACTTCATAGATGAGGAAACTGAAGAGATAAGTTGTGTGACTTATTCAGGGTAACATAGCTAGTAAGGGTGTGAGGTTGGAATTGAGCTCAAGTTGTACAATGTACAATTGAATCCAGGTCAATGCCCTAACCATTGTACCATCTAGCCACCTCTTAAAGTGACAGTAGTTCCAAACTTCTTCCTTGCCTCACTCTGTCATATTCTCTACCTGATCAATAAAAATTCTTAACCAGTTGTTAAGTCATTGCTTTGTTTACCTTTACCAAGAAACTAAGTTAAAAGGAAATTTTATTACTTTGGAAAATTTTCATCATATGCAAAATTATCCTATTTTCCCCCATTAATTAAACTGATGGAAACACATTTAATGATAGCAAGTCTCAGAAATCTCAAAGATGTATATTGGTACTTTGTTTCAGGGACAACAGATTGTACTTTTAACAATCATTTAAAATTACATATACATATGTATACATATATATGTATACATATGTATGTAGTTTTTTTTTTACTCCTTTAAATTTTTAGGTATGTTTCCTCTCACAACTTTTTTTTTTTTTTGCCTAAAATCATTTACATGGCAGCTATGGATAGGTATCAGTTTTCTAATCTTATTCCTCATTTCTACTTATGTTATACAAGAAGACATGAAACTATATATAATATAGATGTAGATATCTATTTTGATATGCTAAATTCTTCCTTAGATGTATCATCATGACAAGGAGGTGATCCTGGGGTCTCAAAGGTCTGTGACAACTCAGGACAATATATGGTGGCTCCTGTAAAGTTGCAAAGTCCCTGAGAGCAGGCCCAATAATTTGCAATGGGGTTGTTGTTCAGGGACAATAGTAGTTAAGACTAGAGAAGTTATGCTGGTACATGTTAAATGATAAATTATAAGATGATTTATGTTGTAATGGCCAAAAAAGAATTTCCTTTTTGCTTTGTTTTAATAACAATTTCTGGCATTTATACATCATGCTAATATTTGCAAAGCAGTGTAAATACATATGTGTTAGAAACTATATATATGAATATATGTATACATATGTTTAATGTGTATAGCTATGTATACATATGTTTGTTTGTATAGACTCAGACATTTAGATATAAATATTCTCCTTTGAAACTCAAAAGTGGTTTGTTTTTTTTTAATGTAGGAACTATCATTAAAGTAGACCAAATAATATAATGAAAAGAACACTGAGTTTGGAATCAAAGGAGCTGGGTTCAAATCCTGTCTCTGAGATTTGCTTCCTATATAGCTATGAGCAAATCAATTAATATCACTGGAACTCAGTTTCTTTATCTGAGAGATGAGAAAGAAATAGCCTGATGATGTGGCCATTGCTTGTCCAGGGTCACAAGGCTAATAAATACAAGATATTATATTCAAAGCCAGGTTCTCCTGACTCTAAGCAAGGTGCTCTATCTTTTATTTTAAAATTTATGGAATAAGACAAGGAATTCTATAGCATTGTACAATTAAAAAGATTATTATATATGAATTATACATTATACATATACATAATATTATACATGAAACTGCAAATCTAATGTGAACAAATTGCTATTCCTTTCAAATATAGACCAAAATTATCGAGTAATTTTTTCTTCCCTCCCCCTGCCATAGAGATGGCATACGTACATACATATATACATTTATACGCACATATATACATATATATGTAAAATTATTCTATATATATGCTACTATTTATCAGTTCTTTCTCTGGATGCAGATAGCATCTTTCTTTTTAAGTCTTATAAAGGCAATTTGGGTATTTATAATGGACAAAATTTATTTGCTCAAATTTGTTCTTAAAGCAATATCACTGTTGCTATATACAATATTCTCTTGTTTCTTCTCATTTCACTCTTCATTATTTCCTGTAAGTCTTTCCATGTTTTGTTTCTAAAATCATTGAGCTCATTCTTTCTTATAGCACAGTAGTATTCCATCACAATCATATATATATATATATATATATATATATATATATATATATATATATATATATATATATATATATATATATATATACATATATATATATATATATATATATATACCAAAACTTATACAGCTATTCTCCAATTGATAGCATCCCTGAAATTTCTAGTTCTTTGCCACTACAAAGAGAGCTACTATACTACAGCTTTGTCTATTTCCAAAGATAATTGGGGATCAAGGTGCTCTTTTCATTCACTATCCATAAGTCTTCATCTAAAGGCTAAAGAGAAGATGCCCTTCATGGTTTTGCTACTGTCAAGTTACTCTGAAACAAACAATTTCACAGCTGAGCAGCACCATATTAGCCTACCAGCACAGTGGTTGATAAACAAAGGCCTTATTACTTCAGTTGTAGTGGCAAGAATGTAAACCAGTGGGCCAAAATTTGGGGAGCACACAGACCAAAGTTCCTTAGGATGTGCCAGGAAGAATTGTGATCTGCATCCTTTGAGGGAATTCCCAAACTACTGAAATCCCAGATCCATTTGATTATTTGAACATGGCAGCAGGAACTACCTTGGTCAGGTCTGTATTTCTTAGCCATCACTAACACTTATGAGAAAAATGAAAAAACTTTGGATACTTTCAGATCATCTGTCAGCACATGTATTTGTATACCTTATAAGACCTCAGGTAAAGTTAAAAAAAAAAGTTTAGGATTTGAAATCAAGAACTAAATAAGAATCTCAGCTCTGTTGCCCATAATTCATTATTTGATCTTTTAACCTTTGTGAACTTCAGTTTACATGTCTCTTTAACAAGAGGATTGTGTTAGTCAATTTTTAAAGTCCATTCTGTGGAGTTATGCTGTATTAGATAATTTTTAAAGTCCGAGTTGACTTTATATTAGCAAAACAAAAACAAAGCAAAACAAAAAAGCTGTAGCTTACTATGGTGAGCTGAACTTTGAATTCAATTCAACATACATCTCTAGTACACCTTCTATAAGTAGTACTGTTTTTGTCTAAAGATATAAAGATAGATATGGCACAAACCATCCTCTCAGGGGGTTTTGAAATATTGGATAAAGAGTAATGAGGCATTCCTTGTCACCTAGTCTTCTCTAACAATCTACTGCATTATATCCTGTGGTTTCTATAGCATTCTTTCAATACTGACATTTACTTAAAAGTGGTGATGGTGACAAATTTGGATAAGGTTCCAGTCTACAGATTCCTTAAACATAAATAATGAAAATGCAGAAACAAAATAATATCTGAAACTATACTGTCAATGAATGTGTATTGTAAATAACTGATTTAATGCTGTGATTATTGCAACAGAGGGCTATGACAGAACCATTTCTCCCCTTTTAGTTTAAATGGGGGCAAGAAATTCAGCAAATGTAATAGACAGTAGCAGTAGTCAGGAGAGCAACAAGATAATGATGTTGTGGGGTTTTGAAGTGGGGGTAGAGTAGGTGGAATTGCTAAGCAGCTTAACTGTTGTTTTGATAGGGTATTTATAATTTTCACACCTGGGATGGGTGAAGGAGTTATAATAAACTATCTTATTTGTCACTGACATTGACAAGTTACTGGTGTTTCAAAACATGATCTAATAATTCTGCATAGCTTGGTAAAAGATTAAGCAAAGAAAGAATCTCAAAGTGATCATGGAGACATATGATTCCCTGCCTTCTATGCCTTTCCAATGTGTCTCTTTTTGTGACTTGTTTTAGAATCTCTCAACTGGAGGGGGACAACTTTCTTGTCTACATCACCATGATGGTTGAACTGTATATGAGTTATACCTTCATTGTCTACCATTTCTTTTATAATCTTACCATTTTAACCCCTTCTTTTCTAGGGACATTAAGAATAAGCCTGTAATGTGAATTGATATTTAGGCTAGTACACATGTTTGCTTCAAGTAGTCTAGAATTTAATGATGGAAAGTTGGGATATATGACTCTAAATTAGGCAGTATATTTTTAGATACATTCCCCACCCATACAATATTGCCAATGAAATGTTGAGTATTTCTGGTAGCTTAATCCTACCTTTTTGAATGAATTATGAGGATATGTCAATGTCATTATTTTACCAAGAATACATTCTTTACTAAGATTATCATAAGGAGCATCAACCATCACACATTTGAAAAATTCCTTCCTCCTAATGGACAAGAAATTAGTTGCTAAGATGGAAGGAGAGGTGCATTTCAGAGTTAATTGGTTATTTATAATTAGATCATCTACAGGTTAGAAAAGAAATAAAAGATAAAAATCAAATTAGAAGAAAAAAATAAGTTTGGAGACATTGTACTTTCATAATAGATACAAGCTAATCTTTTTAAAGAAGCTACTGACCCTCAAAATGGGAGACAGACAAATTTAGGACATTGACGCCAATCATTTTCATCTCTAAAAAAGTTTAACCAATGTAATAATACTGTTGACACAACAAGGAAGAACTCATGAACCCTTGATCCTCTTTCTAAGTAGGGAAACAGGATAATTAAGGTAAAATTTGATTTAAAGTACAAGTTAATTTATAAAACATTATGCATGAGGACAATGGAAGATTATGGACAATTTTGTTTGATAAAATAGTGAATAGTAGTTAGAATAAAAGTAAGGGTACTGAAAACATAGTCTGAAAACTGACACCAAGATCATTCCAAGAATATTTACAGATGAAACTGAAAGGCAGATGACAAATAGGCATGAAATGTAATGGCAATTTACTTCCATATTCATTAATAGGAGAAGGAACATAATCAGAATTTACCACTTCAGTGTTTGACATAAGGAAGTATAAATTCTGCTGAAGAAATAAACTCAGTAAGAGTGGCTGGAATGGACTAAATATATGCAGGAGAAACAACTGCTAGAGGAGATATAATTTTAAGGCTATTTAAGAATCTATTTTAATATATCTTAAAATGGGAAAAGTTTCAAAATAATGGTGTTCTGGAGTTGAGGTAAGGGAGAATTGAATTTAAATTCCATCTCAGACATTCCCTAGATGTGTGACCTTAGGCAACTCAACCACTCAGGGCCTCAGTTTCCCCATATGTAAAATGATGTGGTTGGATTCATTTGCCTCTAAAGTCTCTTTGAGCTATGAATCTATAATCATTTCATAATATACATAGTATTATTATTCAAAAAGCAACGAAGTTATGAACTATTGATGACTGATATTCCTATTCTTTCATCTCTATAAAACCTTTATGAAAATAGTCCCAATAATCTAGGATATTGTTGACAAAATCATGATAAGGTAGTAAGAAGACTTCCATAAAAGCAATGAAATATAATTTCTGGGGCAGATGAGAGTTTCATAATGAGACAACAAAATAAGAAGTATGGAGAATATGAGAATATTAGACTCATATGTGTATATATATACATATATATGTATATGTATATGTTTATGTGTGTGTGTGTGTATGTTAGTAATGATGGCCTAGATTCTAGACCACTATCTGTTGATTACTAGGGGAAAAAGAAGAAAAACAACAGTGGAATAAAGCATAGTGTTGGGTTCTTTAACTCACAACATGTTTTCCATAAATAAAAATAAAACTGAATGCAACCATAAGTATAACTCTCTTTCAAATATCATTATCAATAAGACAAAAAAGTGATGTACGTTCATCAAATGTTTTGTCTAGTGTTCTAGAGGATGTCTAACACAAAATTCAAATAAAAGGAGAAAGTCTGTAGATGTTCCTGTTTGAGAGTTGCGTCATGCTAAATTCATTGAGTTCAAGAATATTTCAGCATCTCTTCAGAGCCTCAAAAGAAACTAATTTAGCAACTAGACTCCCTGTGTCCTAGACCAAAGGTTTCAAACATGTAGCCTGTAGGTCACATGTAGCCCATAATGCTCAACCAGATTAAAATGTAACGGGGATATATTTAACAAAATAAATGAAAATACAGGGAAAAACAGATAACATGATGTTTTAAAACTAAATCAATATGAGACTCATAGGGATTTTAGGTACAGATTAGTGGATCGTGTTTCTCACTGAGTTTGACACCACTGGCCTAGATTGTAGCATGCAGACTGCTAATTTATCCATTGAACTAGCTCCTCAGTAGGTACACCCACAAATTTTTTAAATAGATGAAGAAGCAGACCTAGAATTTACCAGAAGAAGAATACTAGGGTAATTTGAATTTCATTAATTCAGTAAGAATTTATCAGGGTGAAGAAGTGTTCAAGGCTTTGTGTTAGCTGTTCGAGATACTGGAATAAAAATGAAACAATGATTGCTTTTAAAGAGTTTACAATCCATTAAAGAGATATAACTGTAAACCCAAAAGGCAATTTAAACTTTATCTGAAGTAAAATTGAGTGTATTGGGTGAAGCCTTGTGTAGGAGATGATGCTTGAGTTAGTCCTTGAGTAAACATTTGAGAAATCTTATAGTTCTTTTTATTAATGTATTTATTTGCTTTCAGTTTTCTACAATCACTTCCATAAGTCTTAGATTTTCTCCCTCTCCCTTCTCCCTCCTGCTCCAAGATGGCATGCAATCTTATATGGGTTCTACATAAACATTCTTATTAAACACATTTTCACATTAGTCATGTTGCATAGAAGAATTAAAATGAATGGGAGAAACCATGAGAAAAAAAAAACAAACCAAAACAAAACATAACACAAGAGAAAATAGTCTGTATCATTCTGCATTCTGATTCCATAGTTCTTTCTCTGGATGTGGATAGCATTTTGCCTCAAGAGTCCTTTGGGAATATTTTAGGTCCCTGTATTGCTGTGAATAGCTAGGTCTACCAGAAACAGTCCTTGCACATTGTGGTTGTTACTGTGTACCATGTTCTCCTGGTTCTGCTCATTTCACTCAGCATCAAAATCCTATAGTCCTTTCAATTATCCTGCTGTTTCTTTTTGCAAACAACAATCTTTTTTTCATATTAATATTATGCTTCCAGAGTAGCACTATTCCATAGTGGATAGACAACCTATGTTGGAGCCAGAAAGATCTAAGTTCAAATCCCTCCTTTGACACATACTGACTACAATACTGGAGACACCAATTATAAACTCCCTACATGCAAGTCTAATACTTCACGTTGTGTGAGTGGTCATTAACTACTTTGGTTCTTTTCCATGAACTCCCCATTCCAAAAAGTCACAAGTTTAGATCAAATATCTCAGAAAAGCATACAAGATAGGCAAAAAAGGCAGTAGGTTATGTAGGCTGAAGTATATTACCAAAAATGATTTGTCTATAAGAAGCACCTAAAGAAAACTGGTGACATGTTTGAATACAATAGTTCGTATTCTAATCAGGGAGAAATATTGAAAAATAAGAGTAGAACTGATGGAAATTTTGGCTAAAGTATTAGGAGAGCCAGAAAAAAAAAAAACATTTTTCAGCAGCACATGGTGGAGAGGGGAAGAATACAGGAGAATACAGGTTTAAAAAAGTTGCAGATAGATAGAGGTCACATATCTCAAATATATAAAGAACTTTGTTAAATCAATGAGAATACAAGTCATTCTCCAATTGACAAAAGATCAAAGGATATGAAAAGGCAGTTTTCCAATGAAGAAATCAGAACAATTTATAGCCATATAAAATGTTCTAAATCATTGTTAATTAGAAAAATGCAAACTAAAACAACTTGAGATATTATTTTACACCTATCAGACTGGCTAAAATGATTACAGTGGAAAGTGACAAATGTTGGAGGAATTGTGGAAAAGTTAGGACACTGATTCATTAATTGTGAAATGATCCAACCATTTTGGAGAATGATCTGGAAGTGTGCTCAGACATTTATTAAACTGCCTATACCCTTTGGCTCAGCAATACCACTAGATCTATTTCCAAAGATGATTATGGGAAAAAGGAAAGAACTTATATGTTCTAAAATGTTCATAGAAGCTGTCTTTGTGGTGGCAAAGAACTGGAAATGCCCATCAGTTTAAAAATAACTGACTGTGATAGAATACAACCGTGATATAAGAAATGATGATCTCAGAGATCTTAGACAAAACCTCTTTACTTCTGATGGTAGCCATCTCTGAGGTGGGGTGAGGGGAAGAAAGATAAAAGGGGGAAGGAAATTTACATGATAACTTTGTTGTGTGTGTAAAAGGAACAGCAAATTGTGCATAGTGAATTTGCAAGTACATATGCAGTCATCTTTTTTTAAAATTATACTATGTTATGGAGATGCTTGCTTTATTCCACAAATTTAAAAAAATAATCATTAAAAAAAAAGAATAGCACAAAATCAACAGGCATGAATGAATGATACATTAATTAAATGTCTGATATATGTCAAGGTCCATGGTAGGTGTAGTGAATAAAAAGACAAATATGAGCTAGTCCTTGCCCAAAATGATTTTATAGTCTAATTGAGGAGATGGAAATAGATCAAGAGTCAAGATACAAAAATATTGCAACTGCCTTAAAAAATTCAAATTTAATATGGACAAATGGAAAGTCCTTTACTCAACTTATTAAAAAAAAAAACAAAACACCATACAAGAATAAAATGGCCAACATAGATAACAGGTTTGTTGAAAATATCTGCAGGTTTGAGTGTACTACAAGTTCAAGATAAACCAATAGAGTGACACAGCAGCTTCCCCTCTCCAAATGAAACAAAACCCTTCTGGACTACATTAAAGGAGGCACCATGTCTAAGCACAAAGGAGTGATAGTTCACTTTTCCTAATTAAAACCATGCTTTCAGTTCTAGGAAGGTTCTAATTTAGGAAGATCATAGGCAAGCTTAAGAGTTTTTAGAAAAGGGAATCCAGAATTCTGGGAGGACTCAAGATCATGCCATACATGTGTTGGCTGAAAGAAACAAAGATGATTATCTTAAGGAAGAAAAGAGTCAGAGGGGGATATGGTAAAAGTCTTCAGTATTTGAAAAGCTATTAAAAAGAAGAGAGATGAAATTTATTTTGTTTGGCCCAAAGAGCATAACTAGGATCTATATGTGTGTGCTCGTCCTTCATTGCCGAAGAAGACCATGCCATCAGAGAAATGACATGACTTGCGCTTGACTTTGTTTTGAGTGAGGGAGGGCTGTGCAGGTCATCAGCCTCACTTCTCCAGAGTCATCTCAATCCAGTGACCAAATATTCATCAGGATGACTGGAGATGACCCAGGATGAGGTAATTGGGATTAAGTGACTTGCCCAAGGTCACACAGTTAGTGAATGTCATGTCTGCAGTGAGATTTGAACTCAGGTATTCTTGACTCCTTCACTGGTGCTCCATCCACTGCACCACCTAGCTGCCCCAACTAGGATATAAGGTGCAAATTGAAGACTATTTAGGTCTGATGTAAGGGGAAAAATTGGAGCAGCTCCAGCTAGGTGTCCAAGTAAATAGAGTGCCAGGCTTAGAGTCAGTAAGCACTGACTTTAAACCTGGCCTGAGATACTAGCTGTGTGATCCTGAGCAAGTCACTTAAGCTTGTTTGCCTCAGTTTCCTTATCTGTAAAATGAGCTGGAGAGGGAAATGGCCAATTACTCCACTATCTTCATCAAGAAAACCCCAAATGGAGTCACATAAAGTAAGAGACAAGTGAAACAACTAAACAAAAGAGATAAAACAACTAATATTTAAAGTTGTCCAAAATTAGAATGGGTCATCTTGGGGAGTGATGGATCATTTCACTAGCAATATGCCAGAAGACTGGCTGACTGCTTGTGAATGTGGCAGAAGGGGTTCTTGTTCAAGTCCCTCCAACTTGGAGATTCTATTGCACCTTTATTAAAATTTCCTTAATTCTCTCAGATAAAATAAAATAATAAAAATAAAAATAACTGACATTTATATAGCAGTTAGTAAGTACTGGGCTAAGTGCATTACCTTCTCATTTGATCCTTGTAACAATCTTGGCAGGCAGGCGCTATTATCTTCATTTTACAGTTGAGGAAACTAAAGAAAGTAGGGATTAATTAATTTAGTTAGTATCTATTAGTTAATAAGATACAATTAGTTAAGTATCTGAAACCAAATTTGAACTCAAGTCTTCTTACTGCAGGTCCAGAACTCCACTGTCCCACCTACCTGTCCCCAAAGTCTAAAAACAAAACCATACTCTCTAAAACATCCTTCTTTTGAACTTCTATTATTTGTGCACATGACACATCCTCTTGTTAGACTGTGAACTCTTTGAAAACAGTGAATAGTCATACCTTTTGTATCTTCAATACCTATCACAGTATCTAGCAAAAAATTTTTATAAAGATTTGTTGTTCCTGTATTGCTGAATGACACTTGTGCTCCAAAGATTAGACATTTTCTGAATATGTATGTCAGCCAGGAAGCACAAGTCTGTTTTGCTCATTGTAATTACAGCACTTAATTATATCAATTTTCATGCCTGAATTACCTTCTCACCATTTTAAATGAACGGAAAATAGTCTATAAGGTTTTTTTATAGAGTACCCAAGAATTTACATAGGCTGTGTCTAGTGTTGTTAATGAGGTCTCTTAATCTTCCAACCAACTGCCTCAGAGTTTATAACTTAGATGTTCTTTTTGATTTAACTAAGATATGTGATAGAACAGCTGGATGTATAATGCAATTAGTGTGTGAGCTGTATGCATAAGTTTGATACAATAAATTGATTTAAAAATTATTAAATATTCACAAAGCGAATGCATTCTAGTAGGTGGCAGTTGAGAAGAAGAGTCTACATTAAATATTACATAGCTTTCTTCTCTCTAGAGAAAAATGCAGTAAATTGAGTCCTCATTCAAAGGAGATAAAATGTCCAAATTTAAAAAAAAAACCTTTTTTTAAAATGGCTTCACTCACAAAATTATTACTTGGGCACAGTCACTGCATCATTATTCTTCACTCAGGAAGTTTATAATCTAATATAAAAACATGCAATCGACATAGTTGTGTGCTAATATATTCACTTATTATGAAAGGCTGCTGAAGAAAGAAGGAAATATTGGGTTAAATATTATACTAAATGGATGTTAGATGGTGTTCATTTAGGGAAGCTTCCTGAAAGAAGCAAACAAGATACATAATTTAGTCAATAGAATGGGTGAAATTTTCTAATACATTCAGAATAATCTTTTCTAAAATTTTAAGGCAGGGTAAATAAAAATGAAATGTGATGAGAAGCAGAGAATGGGGTTGGTCCCAATTATATGAAGTAGGACCTAGGAGTCAAGGAGGGAAGGTAGATGTATTTCAGCCAGTCAGTGATCTTTAAAAATAAGAAACTGTTATTTACATTAACGAGATGATCAGACTTCAGAAAGTTGGGAATCATGCATGAAACAATTTATTTGTATAAAGAGTATTGAAATCATTGTATATTACCATCATCCTTTTTTTCACACATAAATTCCCTCACTTTCCTCTGTTGGGAAAACAAATTTTAGAGACCTGGCAATAATAAATAGAAAAAGGAGAAAGGTAAAAAACAACTAAAATTTTTTATAGCAAGAGCACCCTTGTTACATGTGTAGATCGTTCTTATTAAGATTTAAAAGAGATGATAAAACAGACATATGAGTAATTATTAATGTCTTCCTAATCTATTTTTTTGGAAGGGTGATAATACCATCTCTGATTTATCCAGCCATTTTGTACAATGTATTCTTTCAGGTATCTTATGCAAAAAATATATCATAATTGAGATTCCAAAATTGTGTCCCTTTCTGAACTGATTTCTTCTTAATGGGCTTGAACTGTTCAAAGCATGTTTCAGATTTCTTCTTGACACTTTATTTTCTACTATCACATATTCATATATTAAGAGTTAATCCAAAGGTAGCAATTGCCCTGTCATCAATAATACCTTGAGTTGATCTGACTTACTTGGGTCTCTCCACATTTTCTACAAAATCATTTTCCCCTCCACTATTCTTCACTGTGTTATGAGACAATGTTGCTCATAATGATCTACCACTCTCCTCTACGATTTGGTGACATTATATGCGTAATAATCATGTTATGATGAATCCTCAGGAAATGAAATGTTGAGTCACATGAAACCAATGTAATGATATGTGGTAGTCATATGTAGAATACAAGCTATTATCAAAACATGTTTGACATATAAGAAATACTAGAAAAGATATCATTGAGGAAAGGAAGAACCTACTTGATGATACCAAAGACCCACTGAAATATCATTTTACAATTTGCATCAAACACCTACAATGTGTGACATGAAAAACAATATGCATGTTATATGCATAAGTACATATATATATTTATAAATGCATGGATTCATATAGATATGAGTGTGGAAGTAATAACAAGAACAGATGGTATTTATATAGTGTTTTGAATTTTTCAAAATGTTTTATACACATTATCCTTTTTGATCCTCACCAGCACTCTGTACAATAGGTATGGAAAATACCTACAGTACTTTAGAGAAGAAAACAAGCCTCTGAGAGATTAAATGACTTGTCCATGGTTATAAATCAAGGGTCAATACTGGAATTCAAAGCAGGTCTTGTTGATTCCAAGTCCAGCACTTTATCTCCAATTCCTAAATTCTGGCAAACTAGTTGGGAGCAACAGAGAAAACAATTTGTAAACAAAAGATAATAAATTTAGTTTTAGATATGTAGAATATTAGGTGGCAATGGTACATAAAGTGAGTCAGATTTGACTTTTATATTGTTTGTATACTGATTTATTTGCTATTTTAGGTTATTGCTTGAGTCCTCAGAGATAGAATGCTATGTCATTTATAGCAACAACACCAAGTTGCATTTAGTATTATGTGTCCACTTCATTATGGAATGGTACTTTTATATATGAAAATTATTCTAAAGGACTAAATAAATACAATGAAGAAAGTTTTTCTCTCTTCCAGCATCTTTAAAATAAAAAAATCACAGTCAATACTATAAACTCTCTTCTCTGTGATATAGTCAAGAAACTGTTTCTATTCAAATATTATAACAACTTGTCAAACGTACTATACATAAATTACATATTTAATCCATGATAACTTAAAAGCAACCTGAAATATCATATAGTATATCAAGGGTACCAAATTAGCAGAAGTCCATAAATAAATAAACTCAGTTGGCAATTCAGTTTATTGTAAATATTAGTAGTCAATGTTATTTTATATGGTTTTCTCTGTATGTTGACTTGCCATATAATTTTTCTTCACCCTCCCATGAACAAATTTTCCAATAGAAAAACTATGGTAAAATATGACTTTAAAAACTGAAATTCACTTTATTATTGTACTTTTATCCTCTAATAGAACTTTAAAATATCCCTATAAAATCTAATAAGAAATATCCAAAAGAGACTGACTCCCTTTCACAAAATGGTTCAAAAATATTGTAGATAAAAATATATCAGGGCAGAACCAAGATGGTGGAATAGAAGCAGGGAGCTACTTGAGCTCTCCCCCCAAACCTCTCAAAAAAAAAATCTATTAAAAATGTCTCTAACCAAGTTCTAGAGCAGCAGAAACTGCAAAATGACAGAATGAAGCAAATTTTCAGCCCCAGAAAATCTCAATAGTGAACAGGAAGGGTCTATCACACCTGACTGGTAGCACTGTTTGGTGTAGGCCATGCCAGTGTGGACAGGGCTGGAGCAGGTCTTAGGGAACTGAATCACTGGTGACTGTGATGGTTTTCAGACTTCTCAACCAAAAAATGCCAAAGACAGCTTAAAATGTCAGTGGGAAGGTTCTCTCACCCAGCTGAGAAGATAACATGGTTCAGCCCCCGTCCCAGCCCAGCCTTCATCTCAGGGCAGTAGCAGCCATTTCTGAAGCAGCAAGCTGCTTCTGGAGTCCTCCACTTAATAAAGAGTTCAAAGATCAAGTGATTGACTGGGAAGATGACCAAACTGGGGAGATGAAAACAGACTATAGATTCTTACTTTCTTGATGAAAATGTAATTTATTATATCATTGATGATGAGAAACATCAAGGGATGCAACAAGAAGAAGACAACAAAGTTTAGGCTCCTATATCCAAAGCCTCCAAAAAATATAAATTGGTCTCAGGCCATCAAAGAACTCAAAAAAGGATTTTGAAAATCAAGTAAGGGAGGTAGAGGAAAAACTGGGAAGAGAAATGAAAGAGATGCAAGAAAATCATGAAAAATGAGTCAACAGCTTGTTGAAGAAAACTCCAAAAACTGTTGAAAGAATAAACACTTTTTAAAATTAGACTAACCCAAATGACAAAAGAGCTGCAAAAAGCCAATGGGGAGAAGAATGCCTTAAAAAGCAGAATGAACCAGATGGAAAAAGAGGTCCAAAAGCTCACCAAAGGAAATAAATCCTTAAAAACTACAATGGAGAAAATGGAAGTTAATGACTTTATGAGAAATCAAGAAATTATAAAACAAAACCAAAAGCATGAAAAAAGTCAAAGACAATGTGAAATATCTCATTGGGAAAAAAAAAACTGACCTGGAAAATGGATCTAGGAGAGACAACTTAAAAATTATTGGAGTACCTGAAAGCCATGATCAAAAAATGAGCTTACACAAAATCTTTAAAGAAATTGTCAAAGAAAACTGCCCTGATATTCTAGAACCAGAGGGTAAAATAGAAATGGAAAGAATCCACCAATCACCCCCTGAAAGAGATCCCAAAAGGAAAAATCCTAGGAATATTGTAGCCAAATTCCCAAGTTCTCAGATCAAGGAGAAAATTATGCAAGCAGCCAGAAAGAAACAATTCAAGTATTGTGGAAACACAATAATGATAACACAAGATTTACAGCTTCTACACTAAGGGATCAGTAGTCTTGGAATATGATGTTCCAGAGGTCAAAGTGGCTAGAATTAGAACCAAGAATCATCTACTCAGCAAAACTGAGTATAATACCTCAGGAGAAAAGTGGAATTTCAATGAAATAGAGGACTTCTAAGCATTCTCATTGAAAAGACCAGAGCTGAATAGAAAATGTGACTTTCAAGTACAAGAATCAAGAGAAGCATGAAGAAGTAAACAAGAAAGAGAAACCATAAGGGACTTATTAAAGTTGAACTGTTTACATTCTTATATGGAAAGATGATATTTATAACTCATTATACCTTTCTCAGTATATCAGTAGTTGAAAGGAATATGTGTATATATGTGTATGTGTGTATGTAAATATGTATATGTATAACATATACACATATGTATGTGTGTGTATGGACAGAGGGGGGCACAGGGTGAGCTGAATTTGAAGGGTTGATATCTAAAAATAAAATTAACTGATAAGAGAAATAGAAATAGAGAGGTAGAATGTAATAAATCATCTCACATAAAAGAGGCATGAAAGAACCTTTACAATGGAGTGGAAGAGGGGAAAGGTGAAAGGGAATGACATACACATTCAATTGGGTATGAAAGTTTATCTTACCATACAAGAAATCAAGGGGAAAGGGGATAAGACAGGGGGAATAACAGAATAGACAGCAGATTGGGGAAAGGTACAATTGGAAGCAAACACCTTGGAAGAGGGATAGATCAAAGGAGAGAACTGAATACATGGAGAGCAGCACAGGATAGAGGGAAATAAGAGTTAGTCTTTCATAACATGACTGTTCTGAAAGTGTTTTGCATGACTGTACCTGTATTACCTATATCAAATTGATTACTTTCTCAATGAGGGCGAATGGGAAGGAGGCAAGTGAGAGAATGTAGAACTCAAAACTTTAAAAATGAATGTTAAAAATTGTTTTTACATGCAATTAGGAAATACTATATATAGGCAATGGGGTATAGAAATTTATCTTGTCCTACAGGAAATTAGAAGGGAAGAGGATAGAGGGTTCTAAGGGGGGGGGGGGTGATAGAAGGGAGAGTAGATTGGAGGAAAGGGTGACCAGAATATGTACCATCCTGAGTTGTGGAGAGGAGGAGATGGGGAGAAAATTTGAAGTTCAAAATTTTGTGGAAGTGACGTTAAAAACTGAAAATAAATAAATTTGTTTAGAAAAAAATTAAAAAATCATACATATTTTAGACAAGATTTCTCAGTGGGAGAAAGATTGGATAAAAATGTCTTTTTAAAAAATATATTGTTTATAACATCTTTTTTTTTTTAAGTTTGAGTCCTTAAATGTCTTCCTCCCTCCAGTATTTCCCTCATCCCTCCAGAAGGCAATCAATATAATATTAGTTATAGATGTGAAATCATACAGAACATAATTCCATATTAGCCATGTTGCCAAAAATGAAAAAGCAAGTGAAAAAAATTATACTTCAATTTGCAATCAGAGTTCATCAGTTCTTTCTATGGAGATGGATAGGATTATTCATCACAAGTCTTTTGGAATTGTTTCAACTTATTATCTTGATCAGAATAGATAATATTTTTGCAGTTGATCATCATTACAATACTGTTGTTGCTGTGTGTACAATGTTCTCTGGGATCTGCTCATGTCACTTTGCATCAATTTAGATAAGTCTTCACAGATTTTTTTCTGGAACCATTTTGCTTGTCATTTCTTTTTTTAAAATTATTTTTAGTTTACAACATTCAATTCCACAAGTTTCTGAGTTTTAAATTTTCTCCCCCTCTCTTTTCTTCTCCCTTCTCAAGACTGCATGCAATCAGCTATTGGCTCTACATATACATTCATATTAGACATATTTTCACATTAGTCATGGTATAGAGAAGAGTTATAACCAATGCAATGAACTACAAGAAAGAAGAAACAAAAACAAAAAACAAAAAAGAAAGAGAGCAAAGAATATGCTTCAATATGCATTCAGACTCTGCAATTCTTTCTCTGGATGTGGGTAGCATTTTTCATCATGAGCCTTCTGGAGCTGTCTTAGGCACTTGCATTTCTGAGAAGAGCCAAGTCTATCAAAGTTAGTCATCACACCATGTGACTATTACTATGTACAATGTTCTGGTTCTGCTCTTCTCACTCAGCATCAGTTCATATAAGTCTTTCCAGGTTCTTCTGAAGTTCGCCTGTTCATCATTTCTTATAGGACAGTAGTATTCCATTATATTCACATACTACAACTTGTTCAGCCATTCCCCAGCTGATGGGCATCCCCACAAATTCCAGTTCTTTGCTGCCACAAAAGGAGCTGCTATAAATATTTTTGTACATGTGGGTCATTTTTCACATTTGTGTGATCTCTTTGTGATACATCCTTAGAGTGGTATTGCTGGATCAAAGGGATGCACATTTTTATAACCCTTTGGGCATAGTTCCAAATTGCTCTCTAAAAATGTTTGCATCAGGTCACAACTCCACCAACAATGTATTAGTTTTCCAATTTTCCCACATCTTCTCCAGTATTTTTTACTTTTTCTGTTTTGTCATATTAATCAAACTGATAGGAATTATGTGGTACCTGAGAGTTGTTTTGATCTGCGTTTTTCTAATCAATAGCGTTTTAGAACATTTTTTCATATAAAGATAGCTTTAATTTTTCCCTCTGAAAACTGCTTGTTCATATCCTTTGATCATTTATCAATTCGGGAATGACTTGTATTCTTATAAATTTAACAGAGTTCTCTCTATATTTTAGAAATGAAATCTTTATCAGAGACATTGGTTATAAAAAAATGTTTCCTAGTTTTCTGTTTCCCTCCTAATCTTGGTTGCATCGGCTTTGTTTGTACAAAAACTTTTCAATTTAATGCAATCAAAATTTTCCATTTTGCATTTCTTAATGTTCTCTATCTCTTGTTTGGTCATAAATTCTACTGTTCTCCATAAATCTGACAGGCAAACTATTCCTTCCTCTCCCAGTTTGCTTATAGTATCAGCCTTTATATCTAAATTGTATACCTATTTTGACTTTGTTTTAGTATATGGCATAAGATATTGTTCTATGCCAAGTTTCTGCTATACAATTTTCCTGTTTTCCCAGTAGTTTTTGTCAAATAGGGGGTTCTTATCCCAGAAGCTGGAGTCTTTGAGTTTATTTAGTATGATAATTTTTAAGACACTCCATAGTAGTACATTAGGCAATTAGGTGTCAGTGGATAAAGCATTGGACCTGGAATTAAGAAGATCTAAGTTGAAATTCTGCCTTGATAAACACTGGTTGACTTAATTTTTGAAACTTAAGAAAGTAAAAATTTTGCGCATGAAAATAAGAATATTATGTCTAAATATATATTAATATGCAATGTATAATAACATAAATATGTACTAAAATTTGATAGACACTACAAATTTATGAAATATCAAGTTAAAGTTTTATACAATGTTATATTCCAGAACTGGAAGGAATCTTGCAAATTACCTAGTTGGCCTCTTTTCAGATGAGGAAACTAAGTCCAAAGAGGTAGAGAAACTTATTCAAGGTCACATAGGCAATAAGTAACAGAACAGATATTTCATTTATGAATGCAAACACTGTAGTCTTTCTTCTATATCACATTACTTCTAATTAAGTATGAATTTCTCTCTCAAAACTAAAAGCTCATATTTCAAAGGATGTACCTCTTTTATATCAAATATTTAGATTCAAATTCAAAAATGTAAATACATTCAGATCTTGTTTTGACATGTCTATACATCTAGGTGGGAAGAAGAAAGGAAAAGAGATATTTAGATGATTGTGTAGACCCTATAGATTCTGGAGTTACTCTTCCAACACTGAATCAAAATGGCAGGTTAAGCCTTCAGAACCTATTTGTCTACTTGGCTCCTCTGAGTCCAAGACTATTCCTGAAGGGTTGGGGTAGTTTTCTAATGCTATATTTCCTGATCCCTCACTAGCTTACTTCCTCCATGATTTTCAGTTTGTATTATGTGGCCATGTTTAATTAGATTTTAGAAACATATTTATACAAAGTTGACATAGTAAGAACAGCTGGTACAAATTATTCTCCAAAAAAAAGTCACTTCCCTCACAAGTATAAAAAGTTCAAACTAAAGTAGATTTAAGTTTAGAGATAGAAGTGGCAAAGGTCCAACAGCTCTAGAAAGTCATTTTGAGTGAGTCATCAAGATAATCCACTTTAGCTTGAAGATAAGATATTACATAACATAATGTAACTTTTCTGCTGAGTTCCTCACAGAAACTTGAAGCTATCTTTTTTCTTCATTTCATCAATGATAATAGCAATCCCCAAACCTTCCACATCTTCCCAAGTACAAAAGACTGTTTCCTAATACATGGGAGGAAAGGGAGTAGATCAAGTCCAAAGCTGAAGCTGAAACTGAATTTCTCCTCTAACCTCCTCCCCAAGTGATTCCTTCAGTGAGGTTCGACTGGAAGATCTCTGTATCCTCTCTGCTTCCAGACACTCACATCCTTTACTTAGTGTGATCAAGTTATAAAAGCAAAGCAAGCAGACTTTAAATATCTCAAAGGTAGCTTTTCAGACCTTGATAGTTAGGTGGGATATGGGTCAAGTTCCAGATACAGAGTTTGGGGTTCTTCTTCTACCCAGAATGACAGAGATGAAAAGTTAAATGGAACTCAATGATATCCC